>NW_026267305.1:563805-565491 GCF_000697945.3 Frankliniella occidentalis | reverse complement strand
GCTTTTTTGCTACAAAGTTAAACTAAAAATTTCAGGTAGGTAGCTCAAACCGTTCTCGTGTTATCGTGATTACAGACAAACAGACAGACAGACATACACAAAACTTTTTGATCATCACTGGAGTAATAGGCTTCGCTATCGTTTAGCCAATAACTAAAAACGTATCATTATTCGTAGTAGTTGTGTTTCGTTACGACGCCCTGCTGTCAACAAAATTGCTATTTACCGTACAAGAAGTTGCCGCTAGTGGTTTACCTGGGGGTTTTGCAAATTTGTTTAGTCTTTTTTCGTGCCTTTCGAATCTGGAATGGTACACCCCTTCTAAAAATATTTACGCTTTCCCGTCGATAGCGGAATGGGCTTTGCTATACCGCAACCGCAGCCAGACAACAGTACGTAAATCTTATCTAATCTATTCCTGAGCCTAAAAACGTTTAAAAAATATTTAACACCTGGCGAACTGCTTTCATATCTGAAATCTGTCGACCTTCACTGAGCTGTTCGTGCAAACACGCGGCTTGGCGGAACAGTAGTGTGGTATGACCGCGCAGTAGCTCCCGACTCTTTTTACAATGCCAAGTTCACTACTTACTTCAGCTGCTAAGGTCCTCCTCCTTTTTAAAGCAGTCATCAACTCATGCGCTACTCCCGTCGCAGTAAGCAACGTTCTCGGAAAAGACTTTATTTACAATAGTCTATGCGGTATCCTCCACATAAAAAGCGTTATTTTTGTGGAGGGCCTTTTAGACCCCAACTTTTGATTTGACCCGAAGCACATTCATTTCCGACCCAGAGGAGGCGAGACTTCAGCGTAATTGTTTAGAATTTAGCCCAAAATAGCAATCTTTACAAAATTAAAGAAACCATCGATACGGCTTTTCCGGCTTTACCAGCAAAACAGGGCAAAATACATGAAAAGCGTCATTTTCTTTTGTGGCGGGCCTGTTTCTTGACAGTTTTGAGTACGGTCAGTAAAAATAATTCGTAGAGGCAGGATAGTGTTGTTGTCATGCAAACATGTCGACCGGAAATTACTCAAACTTCTAGCAAGATTTACAATCAGATTTATGTTTATTTTAACGTGATCCTGGCCATGACAATGGACTCCTGTTTACGTTCGCCGTCAACCGCGCCCATACAAAGTGTGAACACCGATTCATAACTTGATTTAGGGACTCCACACTGTTACTTAGTTGGCGTTCAAAGACGCCACAAATTTGGCGTTCAAAAAGGAGCGCCAAATTCTGGCGTTCCTTTCCTGAAGATGCTTTTCAGAACGCCAAATATTGGCGTTCCTTTTTGAATGCCAATTCTTCGCGTTCCTTTCCAAATTAAATTATATGTTACACTTGTACGAGTTAAGGCAAAGTTTCAATATTATTTCAATTATTTAAATTAAGATTATATTTATTAAATAGAAATCATGAGAGATAATTTTGCAGCATAGTTGTTCAATAATACTGCTCAGACCAAATGACTGAAAATACGGGGTAGGCCTACCACTCAAATGAGCAGTCTTAATACTAAAACTTAGCGATGTTTTAAATTTCATATTCCAATTGAGCGATATTGAATTAACATTTCCAGATAATGCGGTATTCTCAATTCTCGCTCTCTAGAGAGCGATGAAATTTGGTACACTATTCTGTCTCTCTGGATGCTGAGAATCTCCCTTCAGGATTTCTA
>NW_026267305.1:540885-556396 GCF_000697945.3 Frankliniella occidentalis | reverse complement strand
TTGCCGTTGCCGTTGGGCCGATCACACTACACGATTGCGGTTGCGATTGCCGCCGACACCTAACCTCCAAATATAGATTTATGTTCTCATATAATTTTTAATAGGCGGCATTAGGAAATATTTAAGCGTCGACTGAAATCAAATAATACTCACCAGTGAAATAGGGACCAAGAGCACGAGCCACTTCGGCCCAAAGAGCAGGTTTCAGGTCTGATCTTTTGAATTCTAGTAAGTTGGGGTTCCACAAAATGGGTCTCATCTCCACCTCTCGTATTAGTTGGTGTTCGTTGTCGGTAGTGAACAAATCCTTATTTTGTTTAGGTGGCATGTTAGAAAATAATATCTTCACGCAAATGTGAACATATTATTATTTCCCAACATCTTGCACCTGCTACAGCTCGACTAGCAGACGATTCACGGTTTTCGCGGGAGAATCTCGGGGCCACGTGACACAAAGCTGAGCTGTGATTGGCTGCGATTGCGATTGCGTTTGAAACAAGCAGGCCCGCCCTTCCGCCAAACGGAGTTGCCAGCTCCACTTCGCTGCGCCGGCAACTCCGTTCGGCAGGGGCCGGGCCTGCTTGGCCTGCCGGCGGCGATGGTCGGGCCTTCGGCCCGACCATTTCAGTCTCGCGATTTACTGAAGGGCATAATCAAATAAATTATGTGACCGGTAAATCTCTTTGCATATTTGAGTAAACTTAAGCGTCTTGCGGGGGGCCTGCGGCCCTAGAAATTTTTCCTTTGGACATGACAAGAGACTGTAACGGGGCAACACCGTGACTACACCCCACCCTTCTGCTTTGCCCAAGAATTAAAAAAGGTGAACCAGCGCAGTTTTTAGGTTGTACATTGTTTGTCAAACAGTCCTAAAACTTGACTTTTTGCCAAATTTTTCAATATATCCACCTCTAGGGCCGAAACAGTGAAAGATACGGCAAATCTGAGAGTAGTGTCTGATTCAGAATGTGTTGTTTTGGGGGGTACTTCCTCTGACATTTTACGATTGGACGCCTCCTTGTACGTCTTTATGAGCAACGCGGTCATTTTCGCCGTATTTCGTCGAAATAAGCACTCTAGCGCCCAAACGGTGCAAGATAGGGTCAAACGGACGAAATTTTCGCCCAAAGGGCTCTACTTTCACGAGTTACCCCTTAGGAGACCATAAAAAAATATTTGATATTCTACTTTTTGGACTAACCCCTATTTATTCGTTACCCCCTTTCACCCCCTTAGGGGTGGTTGCCAGGATTTGCACCAGGCGTTTCGTTGTCCAGGAGTGACCCCTAAGATACCCTGAAATTTGCAGACCTCTAGCTCATCTCCTTCCTCTTACACGGACGACGGACAGACAGACAGACAGACGGACACGAGAGCGGTTGCATAAGCCCGCTTTAATGCTTTTTTAAAAGCAGAAGGGCGGGCTAAAAATAGCCGGGCGGCTATCCTTGCCATCGCAACCGCCAACGTCGGCTGCTGCGCTCTGATTGGTCGGGACGGCAACGGCAACGGCAATCGCAATCGCAACGTCAACGGCAACCGCGCGTGTGATACGGGCTTTAGTGGCCATGAAATTTCAACATCCGATAAAAATAGTATTCCTTGGAATTTTGACCTGAAATTTGGTTTGTGGCTACTTCCTTGTATTTTAGTAGGGCCATTTTAATTTCATTCAAACCGGATATCTTTTTTCCTGCTACTTGTAAACGGCTTGAGCTAGGCCAAAACAGACACCGGATTCGGCTCCGCCCTGGTTCAGGCACCCTGAGTGAGTACTTAACCCGTTTATATATGCTGCC
Organism: Frankliniella occidentalis; assembly: GCF_000697945.3. Taxonomy (NCBI): domain Eukaryota; kingdom Metazoa; phylum Arthropoda; class Insecta; order Thysanoptera; family Thripidae; genus Frankliniella; species Frankliniella occidentalis. The sequence goes on along the minus strand of NW_026267305.1, from coordinate 554,597 downwards.
TCGTGTATAACCTTTAACTTTGGACTTACAATCCAATTTTTACTATAAAATGACCACTGCCACTGCTCCTTACTATGGCCAAGATCCACATAACGTGGCCATGGTGGGCATGTTTGGTAACATGACTGTCATGGCAAGTAGCACCAATGGCCAAAAATGGCCATTTGGCCCATGGCCTGTGGCCATGCGTGGCCATGGTCGGCCAGGGCAAACGCGTGGCCATAGCTATCCTCATGAAAATCTTAGCCTGGGCTGGGGTTTCTGCGAATTCTGTGATGGAAGTGCTAAAAAAATCACATAGCTGAAATACGGAAAAAAAAAAAATAGAACTGGGTGATAGTCAAATAAACCGTTCAGTTTCGTTCCAAAGCATCTCATGTTCGTCTCTATTGTGCTGGAGCCACCACTTCGGTCTAGTATGACGTCTGTTTTGGAGCTCTACAGGGGGCCGACAAGAATATCGAACAATTTCATCACTGTTACGTGCAGGATCGATCAAAAGAGGTCAAAACTGAATTCCGATGCTTTCCACACTTCCCTGTTGTTTAAAAAGCAGCCCATTTTCGGAATATGGCAACACTGCAGACTCAAATGCCCCACCTAGTTCTAAAGACCACATTCAAAGGTACTTTCACCCTGAGTTTCAGTTTTTTATACACGCAGAGCTACAGGGGCTCAAAGTCGTTCCACGGGTTTTGAGGTTCGGGCTTCGGAGTTTATCAGCCACCACTCCACAGCCAAGACACACAAGAACTCAACTTTTTCCGAGCGAGAAATTGACGAAAAACGCGATCAGCAGAGGTGGGAAGAAGCGTCGTTTTCTTGTGCGAATATTTTTGCGAATGAAGTCCGTTCCTGCTCTAGTTTCCATTCTGTAATGCAGAATCGAAAATTCCGAAAATGCCCTTTTGAAAATAGAGAACTATTAACGTCATATACGGTCGTAATGAGTTTAGGGTGCCCTGTTGGGGCAGGAGGGCTGTTTCAGGCTTTCTTCAGAACTAAACTCCGATGCGATTATCTGCAACTATCTCTTATTATCCCATCCACGCCTCGGCTGTGGGTCGCTCCTGTTTCTTGGAGCCGTGGTATTGCCCGACATATAGGCAACACGTTGAACACCCTCATAGATTTGCTTACCCTACTGCGGCTATGGACCAGTTCCGCACGATCCGTTACAGTGCTGCTTGAATACCTTTGTAAAGAACGATAACAAAAGAGTCTGGATCGAGCCTTTTTGGCATGAATCGCTGTTAAACCTCTGTACGTGGTCATACTGTGGGACAACTCTAGAAATGTTATCTTGTGGTAAAGAACAATATAAAGAAAAGTTAAGCAAAAAGAAATAACATAATAATAATAACAATAATAATAATAACAAGAAGAAGAAGAAGAAGAAGCAGAATGAAATAATTTTCTTTGTGAAACGAAACTGCACGTTTTTTTTTATAATCACCCAATTTTGAAAACAGAGATGCGTGGTTTCGCCAGCTGCGATTCGCCGTGCGTAGTGTCGTGCATGGTTATCATGAGAGTCAAGTGATATGTCACATTGTTCCTTACTCCTAGAGATTGTTGAAAAGTTCTTGGATGTCTTCATAGGCACTGCTGGCATTCGCGTCATGGGGAACGAGAGGAGGATGGAAAGAAAACGCAATGATCATGAAGTTCAAGAAGTTGTGTACCACAATCAAAACACATCTTCCAAAAATTTGGAACGAAATTCTTGTGCGCATGTCGAGCAACGTCAGCGAAACACCTCATGACTGTCCATTCCCGCCAGTATGTACGGTAGTATGGTTTCGTGACCATCGCAGTTTCACTTTCTTGTACGCGAAGAGAAGGTCGAGAAAAGGTCAAAGAGGGGATAACTCGATACCTCAGAGCATAAATCGCTCAGTCTAGCGCTCCGACAACCACTTAGTCTGCCGAGCGGTTTGGACAACTGCTCATTCCGTGAAGGCGGTTCGACAACCGCTGAGTCAGCCGACCCGCCTCAACAACCGCTCAGATGACTTTTTTTGACACCTCCCATGTTTTGACCGATTACAACTAGACCATGCTTTTTTGATAGTGCAATCCAAATTTTTCCGTTAAAAAAACGTTAACGCCAACGTTAAAGCAGATGACTTATACGTATAACGTTGAGCTTTTACTCTAAACTCTCACCTGACGCTCAGAGCCTACAACTAAAAACATGTTACAGCAACGAGCGCGGCGGCGTTTAACGCATCGGCGTTAAACGCATAACCGGTGAACACGACAACGCTAAACGCATCACCGTTGAACCCGTCACTATCCCAAAACTTAAAGTCCGTTGCACATCCATCAATTTTGAGAAATCAGGAAATCGCCGGGACACGTAAAGGGCAAAACCACGGCGGAAAAATAGCACTTTTGCTATAGTTTTAGTGGTATTTGAATACCTTCTCGTTGTATCAAAAATTTTAGAGTCACATCATTTGAAAGGTAATTTAAAGCCAGAATTTTTGGTGTTATTTACAACATGATAATGTACATACTTTTACTTCTACAGTCACACAAACACGCATAAAGTCAGTTCCGTTCGGCGTCTGTCCGTCACGCATTTTCGAAAGCCCCTAGATTAGGAACATGACATAGCAGAGCAAAGCGCGACATATCACTAAGTTCGTCTGAGAATTACCTATAAGAGGGCTACGTTTAGTATTTCCTCAATGCTGGAAAACCTACAAAAAAGTGCCAAAAACTAAGAAAAATGAGTGTGACGGACAGACAAGACTGTCGTGGTTTTGCCCTAAACCTTTATTTTCAATAAAGAATCCAAAAAGCTTGGGCGCGGCAAAACATTCGGACTTTTTGGCTGAGTGATTGGCGAAGTCTATTACTCCGTCTGGTCGGGAAAAACTTTTTCTGTCTGTGTGTATCTGTATCTGTGTATCTGTATCTGTGTATCTGTATCTGTGTGTCTGTGTGTCTGTCCGCACGATAACTCGAGAACCAATTGAGCTAGCGATCGACCTGGGATTTGCAGGGTCGTTTTGTGTTCTAAGAAGACAGATCGAGTTCAAAGAAAAGCATTCCAGCTCAAATGTTAAATTTTTTTAAATCAAAAACAACGGGTCCCTAAAATGACGTTTTTTGAAAATATTTTTTTATGGTTTCCTAGGTGGTAACTCATTAAAGTAGGGCCCGTCGGGCGAAAAATTTGTCCGTTTTGCTCGAGCTCAAACCGTTGAGGCACTTAAGGGTATTTTTGACCAAAATAAGTAAAAAACAAGCTGGGCCCGCTCTTCCGCCGAACCGAGTTGCCGGTGGAGCGAAGCGGAGCTGGCATAAGCCCGCTTATATAGCTTTTAAGCAAAAGAGCGGGCTAAAAATGTACAACCCTGCATGCTTAGTCAAATTGACGGACCGTTGACGGGCCGGAAGCCTTGTATCTTTGTGTACATTTTTGCACTACCCGACTCGGGTGTCAGCGCTGCAGGCCAAGGTAGATGTATGCCAGGCGCGTCGCAGCGTGACAGTGTTTCGTGAGATGTCGCGAAGCCTGTTACGCGAGGCGTGGTCTGGCGTACATCCACCTTCTTTTAAAACATAGCGGGACACCCTACTGACACATTGTGGTCATGGGCCAGCCCGACCCATAGTGGTCATGTCGTCATTAAAATATTAATTATAGAAAGAACGGGTTCAGGTGAGTAAGATGGTGTCCACTACTGTACTAGTACAGGCAAGTCTAGCCTAATTATAAATGTAAGGAAAATACTCATTCAATCAATTCCTTGCCTTGGAATACTGTTACGAAAAATCCAGATAGTTATGACACTCTTGTTTTATTTAGTAAATTTAAACGCAAGTATGAGACTTACCCTTAGGTAGGTACGGGTAGAACGTTGATACTTTGATGTTTGTTTGGGGAGGGTGTATTTTGTCGAAAATAAGTTAAAAATTGCTATAGTGAACATGAAGGTCGAGGGGGAGGCCTCAAATCGCAAAATTGGCAAGAAACTACCCCCCCCCCCTACCTGCCCAACACTTCTCTAAGCAGAAGGTTGGGTTGCAGCCACGGTGCTTCACCGTTATATTCCTTTCTCATGTCTAAAAGGGGTCATTCCATGCCAAACGTTCCCCCAACAAAAAAAAGTTTTGATGAAACTTGGTGGAAACGTTCCCTGAGTGGTCCGATGACCACCTGCAAGAGCATTTCGACCTTGCGCGACGGGTTGCCTACTTATCGGGGGTCAAAGTTTTCCCGCCACTGCGCACTCCACTCGATCTGGCGAGCGCCACGCTTCATCTTTTTTCAAACGATCAACGTCCTAAGTGGTAAGAACTGGCCCTCTTTCGAATGCGCTTGTCCATTTTCCGAAAATATTCACGCGACGTACCAAAAACTCGATTTTTAGTTTCAAAATCGGATTTTGGCCAAGTATGACACCTTTGATTTGCTTGAGAGTGGGCTCATTGGAAAGCCCGTTCAATTTCCTGTAAGACCCTACTTTCGGTATCATGGGCAGACGCCTACGAGCGACGCTACGGGGCCGAACGCAAGCCGCCCGCGCCGCCCGCGCCGCTCAGTCGAGCTGGCCGGGCCCCGCCACGCTGGGCCACGCCACTGAGCGGCCGGCCCCGTAGCGTCGCTCGTAGGCGTCTGCCCATGATACCGAAAGTAGGGTCTTACAGGAAATTGAACGGGCTTTCCAATGAGCCCACTCTCAAGCAAATCAAAGGTGTCATACTTGGCCAAAATCCGATTTTGAAACTAAAAATCGAGTTTTTGGTACGTCGCGTGAATATTTTCGGAAAATGGACAAGCGCATTCGAAAGAGGGTCAGTTGTTACCCCTTAGGACGTTGATCGTTTGAAAAAAGATGAAGCGTGGCGCTCGCTAGATCGAGTGGAGTGCGCAGTGGCGGGAAAACTTTGACCCCCGATAAGTAGGCAACCCGTCGCGCAAGGTCGAAATGCTCTTGCAGGTGGTCATCGGACCACTCAGGGAACGTTTCCACCAAGTTTCATCAAAACTTTTTTTTGTTGGGGGAACGTTTGGCATGGAATGACCCAAAGGCCAATTGTAAAGGGCCGTAGGCCCGCCTGGAAGCTTAAGTTTACAATACTTTGAATAGTGACATAAAGGTCTGACAGCCCGTGCAAAACTTTATACTGCTATTTTGTCGAAAATTCGTCTCCCATGAGAGACGAAACAGAAACAAAATTAAAGTGGAGAAGATACGACATGGAGACGAAATGACAGTCAATTGGCAACAGAGAGGTCGTCTCCGTCTGGTCGCTGATCCATCGCCAACTCATCGCTGTTCCATCGCGTCTTCGTCTCCTGCGATGGAAGGGCGACGAAGCATCGCGTTCTTGACTAGCCTCACTCTAATCTATACATAGAGATGGAGATGGCCGAGTGAGCTGGGAGCTCACTCACCAGCCCGATGTCGGGGGTTCTATGCCCGGTAACATACCAAAAATTTTCTCTTTCCCTTATCTCACCTCCCATTCGTCTCTTATTCGTGTCCGTCGCGTTTCAGTTTCGTCTCCGTTTCGTTGCTTCCCAGCGCACTGAACGACGAGTACGCGATGGAACGGCGATGAGTTGGCGATAGATCAGCGACCAGACGGAGACGAACTTCTGTCGCCAATCGACTGTTATTTCGTCGAAATTTCGTCTCTATGTCATATTGTTTTCAAACCAATTTCGTTTCTGTTTTGTCTCTCAAAGGAGACGAGTGTTAGACGAAAAAGCGGTATAATTTTTTTCACGGGAGCATGCCCTACAAACGCCGCTGGCAGGCCAGGCAGGGCCGCCCCCTGCCGAACGGAGTTGCCGGCGGAAGGGTGGGCCTGCTTGTTCAACTTTTCAAGCCAATGCCAGGCAGGGTCAAGCTGTGAGTTTCTCTAGAACGCCATTTCTCTACACATGATGTCCAGTAATACGAGTAACACAGAAGAACGTGTCAAAGTCTTCCTGCTAATATCATGTTAGTACTGCAGCTAGCTAAGCAGTATGTAACACTCAAGAAAAGGCTGTGGTACTCTTCTTTTACAACTGAAGATGATGTGCAGAGAGGTGACATTCTGGAATAACACATAGCATACTAGCATACTGCATGGCATTTAATCGACAAGATAAAATACCAAAACAGTCAAACGGCTAGAGCAAAATAGGTAACTACACGTACACCTTCCTGCCAGCATTCTAGCTCGTAATCAAAACAGGAACTACAAACTTGACAATGGAAGAGCAAGAGCTGTACACGGAAAAATATGAATCTGTTCTTCCAACTGAAAATCAGTTGCCACAACCGATAAATCGGTTATTAGCGTGATGACCGGCAAATTGGTTCTCATAACCGACCATTTCATCTCCACAAACCGATATTTCGGTCGTCGCATCAGAAGCGACTTCGGTTAAGCTAACTGCTCTGCGTCAATACATTCAAACGATCAAAGTTTGCCGCCACAACCGAACATCTTGTTGCGACGCCTGGGAAATTCAGTTAATAGGACTACATTGGATGGGTTTTGAAAAAGTAGTCCCAAGAACCAACCAATGAGACGAAAAGACGGTCTGGTGGGCAGTGACAGCAGAGTGCGCTGTGGCGCTACTCTCGATCAGGCTTCGATTTCAGTGACTATAAAGTTCGGTCTCTGAATCCCGTAATTGAGTTACCCGTCCTGACTCAGCGACTTAGTCTGTAGTTAGAGTGTGGGTGTGCCGTCGTGCCGAAGTTCGTCGATGTCGAGTGGTGGTGTTCGTGATGTGTTGCGCGAGTGGGGCCTTTCTGAAGGCGTCATAGAGTCTTTTGAAAGTAAGTATTGTATGATTGTTTCCCCCCTTTTCAGTCTAATTTGCTTTCATTTGCTTGCCGTTGCTTGCATGTTACAAATTTTAGACGGGATTATTGGTTTTTGTTCGACTTGGTTTCATATCTCCATGCCCACCGAGGTTAGGTTTTCGTGGAGTCTTGTTGCTTTTTGTCTTGATCAGTCACATTTGCCCTTGAATGCTTTGGTCAGGCACTGGGGTTAATAAAAACGTTTGAAGTCGTTTTGGTAACGTCAGCCCTAACCTTGTAGAGGTTATGTCGAAAGAGACGGCCTGCCGGCTCTTGATAGCTTTGCTGCTGCTTAGTCCATGCTGTTGTAGGTTAGGCTTTTTTCTTTTTTAAACTTTTCATTTGTGTTGTAGGAGCCAAAGTGACCAGAGTTTCATTGCCCCTCCTGCCCAATACTCTGATTGAAAAACTAATACCTGAGGACGGCCCAGAAAGAGTTCTTTTTTATTATCACTTTGAAGAATTAAAAGCGAGTTTGCCTGTAAGTGTCAAGTTACAACCGAGGGGTCTCCGACTCGCATAATACTCAGTACACGTCGCCATAATACCCTTATAATACCCCATAATACTCATAATACCCATAATACCAATAATACCTCATAATACCTCATAATACAACATAATACCCTTATAATACCCTGATAATACCCCATAATACCCAATAATACCCCATAATACCCCAGAATACATCATAATACATCATAATACATCATACCTCATAATACTCCATTCTCCACAGTGCTTTGATAGAAAAATCCATCTAGATAAATAAAAACAGCCATGTAGCGCGTTGCGCGTTGTACCACCAAGAGTCCTAGTTCTGACCTGGCCAGATACTTCTGCTTGTTCAGCATGTCGCGCACTGCTGGACACCAGCGAGTACAGCGCGCGGTGGTGCTGTTCGTCGCCGCCAACACCAACCTCGCTGAATCTGTGGCCTCCGACAAGGAGGACGTGGTGCCATGTCTGACTCACTTTCTCGGATACAACAACTAGCATCACTCAGTTGCGAGAATGTCAGTTACTGGAGTCGGTCCTGGTCGGTAGTGGCAACTAATCGTGTTGGATGCTGAATGTCGTTCACACGAACCGATTCGTGTCAGTTGACGTAACTGACGCGTAAGTTATCATCGCCTCAACCGATTTCTCGGTTGTGACGACTGATTCTTTATTTTTCCGTGTAGTAGGCTTTAATAATTATTTACCACAATAGTTGGGTTTGCAGTCAATCATTGGTTTTCTGCGTATCTTAGTTTTCAAAATCCCCTCTGCAGAACAGAGACAGCTGAACTCATCATCGGGAGTGGTATGAGAAAGTCTTCGGCACTCTCAAACCAGGAAAAAATTGACAAAGTGGCGTAGGGCTGCGTAGGGCCATTTTTTTTTTTTTGTGAAATTGAGCTTTTTTTTGAAGCCGTATGGTTTTTTAGCCCGCCCTTCTGCTTTTAAAAAAGCATTAAAGTGGGCTTATGCAACCGCTCTCGTGTCCGTCCGTCTGTCTGTCTATCCGTCGCCCGTGTAAGGGGAAGGAGATGAGCTACAGGTCTGCAAATTTCAGGGTATCTTAGGGGTCACTCCTGGACAACGAAACGCCTGGTGCAAATCCTGGCAACCACCCCTAAGGGAGTGAAAGGGGGTAACAAAGAAATAGGGGTTGGTCCAAAAAGTAGAAAATCAATTTTTGTTTTATGGTCCCCTAAGGGGTAACTCGTGAAAGTAGAACCCTGCTCGGACTAAAATTTCGTCCGTTTGCCTCTATATGGCACCGTTTGGGCGCTAGAGAGGTTTTTACGACGAAAATACGGTGAAAATGACCACGTTGCACATAAAGACGTACAAGGAGGCGTCCAATCGTAAAATGTCAGAGGAAGTACCCCCCCAAAACAGCACAGTCTGAGCTCGAGGGTATCCTCCGATTTGCCGAATCTTCAACCGTTTAGGAACTAAAGGTAGATATATTGAAAACAATTGCAAAAAGTCAAGTTTAAAGACTGTTTGACAAACAATAATCTACAATCTACGCGTGGTCCTCTTTTTAATTCTTAAGCAAAGCAGAAAGGTGGGGTGTAGTCACGGTGTTGCCCCGTTACAGTCTTTTGTCTTGTCCAAGGAGCAAATTTCTAGGGCCGGAGGCCCCCCACCGGACGCGTTAGTTTACTCAAATATGCAAAGTTATTTACCGGTCAAATTATTTATAAGGCCCGACCATCGCCGCCGACAGGCCAACCAGGCCCGGCCCCAGCCGAACGGAGTTGCCGGTGCAGTGAAGTGGAGCTGGCAACTCCGTTTGGCGGAAGGGCGGGCCTGCTTGTTATTAAGTGTTACAGATGTCAAAACAAACGGCACATCAATATCTATTACAGGCCCTGAGGTGTACAAAATGACAAATGTTCATGCATAGTTTGACATGGTAATCGACGCGTCCGGCGAACAAGGGCGAATCTGCGGAGCGCCCGGTAATAAAGGCGAATCTGTGGAGCGCCCGGTAACAAAGGCGAATCTGCAGAGCGCCCGTAACAAAGGCGTATCCCCATAAGAAAACCTACACAGATTCGCCTTTGTTACCGGGCGCTCTGCAGATTCGCCTTTGTTACCGGGCGCTCCGCAGATTCGCCTTTGTTACCGGGCGCTCCGCAGATTCGCCTTTGTTACCGGGCGCTCCGCAGATTCGCCTTTGTTCGCCGGACGTGTCGTAATGGCTCCAACTAATATGCAAAATGTAACATACTCTTAGAGGAATAACTTTAACATAATGCATAATCCACTACCTCAAAAAATGTATCTTGCAGATCAATTTCGGAATCTGTTTTTCTCTCTCCTGAAAAGTTGAGGTCTTTGGACATACGCCACTTTGTCAAATTTTCCTGAGGCATATTCTGTAATTTCTTAAACTGTTTTATTAATTTTTAATATTTTTTCGAAAAATACTGAAAAAAAATAATATTGGGGGGAATCTTCCGGCGAGACTTTCCCTTTATTTCATTCCAAATTGATAGTAAATTTAAAGAACATTAAACCGACCGAAACACAGCTGTCTGTGTAAAATTTCAGGTTGCGGTTTATAACTGTATCAGCGTGCACATTCTTGGTTCCTTGTGAAATATTTTAAAAGGTGAACTGTGTTAGTTTTTGTTTTGTCATGATGGTCTAATCTAATTAAGTACGTCTGTCGCAGGGTGGCTTTTCGGTGCGAAACTTGTCAAGTTCAGTTCTACAACCCAAAGGAATACCAATGCTCTTTTATGGAAAGTGGAAAATTGATGTAAAAGTTGTTGACCCAGCAGACCAAAGGATATTGGGCTGTATGCGTTTGTATGCCAGTGTAATACCAAAGATAGGCCAACCGGTTGGGTAAGACCTGTGAATTGCAAGGGTTTCGGAAAACCGTCAGCACATAAAAACTACAAGAACATCGTTTTGGCACGAAAGATTTATTAAGAACATAGACCTAACCCTTATTTTGCCATTGGCGCCGTTGCGTGTTGTCCCCCAAAACATGCTCATCTTCACCTCCACCTCGAACGGCGCGGCCCTTTACAGTGTGCACGATTTCGTTCAAACGGATTGGTCTACGACTTCAACAATGGCCAGTTACTACTAAAACACACTGACAGTTTTAAAAAAAAGCAATTCTTGTTAACCATAAACGGAAAGAAAATTTCCTATTCTACAGTTTCGAGCAATATTATATGAATAAAAGAAAAAAGACTCCGAGGCTGTTTTTGTTTATATATTGCTGTTTGTGACGTACACTGTAAAAAAAGTTTTACTGAATTTTCAGTTCTTTTAGTAAGTTTTTTTACAGACCAGTAGTCTAAAAATTCAGACTGCAACTGGGTCCGAAATTTCAGTACTGCCTTACCATACCACGTAGTCTGAAAATTCAGACAGCCGGTATGAAAATATTTTTGAAAATGTTAAAAATGAACACATAGCGAGCCACTTAACAGCTGTGGGGGTAGAGAGCTATGCCCAGGTGAGGACATATCTGTCCATTCGGTACTGCCCTTGGTTGGGATCGAACCGCCAACCTTCAGGCTCGGAAGCTGCAACCTTAACCATTCAGCTGCCGGCTACCTGGGTGGTGGTCAGCGCCGGCTACTGGTGTGCTTCGTCCGCCTGTCCGGTGGACTTTCCACTCAAAATTCATACCGGTAACTCTGAATTGTAGATTCAGTGTATAGTCTGAAAATATACTTAAAAATATTCACACAAATTGCTCTGAAAACCTGATTCAGAGTAAAGAGTCTGGATTTTCAGTCTAAACTCAAAAACCTTTGAGTAATAGTTTGAAAACAAGATTCAGACTGCCGATTCTGAAAAAGATCTACTGAATTTTCAGATTTTTTTTTACAGTGTAGAGTTTATGAACATATTACTGCACGTAGGTTTGTGAGAAAATGCGCTATATATATGAGAGCTCTGCAGTGAACGGGCATGCGAAAGCGGGCGTCCGAAAGCGAAAGTGTGAGTGAGAAGTTCGCGCGGCGCCATAGCTCCCTCTTACTCCAATCCGCCTTCGGACGCCATGTAGGTATCCGATGCCTGCTCGCTGTATTGTTCTTGTCCATCATGTATCTTTTAGCGTTTGCGTGATATTTTTGTGAATTAGCCTATTACAGTGAGGGCTCGCTATAGTTCCGCTCTCTTTAGTTCCGCCGGCGCTCCCTCCCCGCCAGGCCTGGTTCCCCCACTCCGAGTGAGAAGCGGTCCCCCTCTCTTCCTCCTCCCCGCCACCTTCCCCCCGGGCTGCCAGCCGGCCAGCAGTGTGAGCGACAGCGGTAGAGAAGGAGTAGGGGAAGACGCTCGCTATAGTTCCGCATCTGGCGACCCCACTCACCCACTCCAATTCTGAACCCGAGGCGGAACTATAGCGAGCGCCTACTGTATTCATTACTTTTATAATTGAACACAATTTTTGACGTGGGCGCTGGGCAGCTCGCGCGGGGGGCCGACTACTCAGAGAGCAACGTGTCTATTGTTGCTCTGGTACCCGGGCGTGGGTGTGGAGCTGCTCAACAGGTGGTGTTGAAACATGACACGCCCGCCCCTCTACTGTCGGGCAAAAACGGGTCCGTTTAAAAAAAAAAAAAAAAACGGCTAGGATGCTGCACACCGGCCGCAAAAATCCATCTTAAAATTGACGCGCTTAAAGTTATCGGCTGACGACACTGTCAGGGCCATTTAGCGGTACTAACGAATGCCGGGTAGCCCGTTTAATTTTCAGGATTGCCACAAGAATAGAGAAGTGGAATTCGCCCTGACATTTTCTTATCCTCTAAAAATATTGAGTAATTTGTAAAAAAGAAAAAGGGAAAAATAGCATTAAAATAAACACAAACTTAAGGATATTAATTGCTGAGCTGAAGCTCTCCGGAACAGTGGACTGAGCTCTCTGGTGGACCCGGCGATGTGTTAGTCGTGAGTTTGTCCGTGAGAAGCAACTACTCCTCTTTTGCTGTAGCGAGTACCGCTAAAAGTGAATATGTTTTGGAATGTACAAATTATGACTACGTTTGATTACTAAAAGTGCGATTGATTGCGTTTGAAATATTTCGTTATTTGTTTGAATTAAAAGTTCAACAGTTGGCAACAGCTGTCCACCGCGGCGCAGCGTGGCCAGTCGCCACTATTTTTGAAAGTGTTCCTTCCGGCTCAGCTCTGAACGGATGTGGTTATCAGACCGCACACTCGGCCAAAGTTTCACTAAATTCACTCGGACACACCGGCGTCTTCCCGCCATGGCTCAGCCATGCATCCTACGTCTCTCCCATTGGCTCAGCTTTGTCTCGACACGAGCTCAACTCTTAGTCTCCAGGATGTCTCTGTAAGAGATCGTCATCGAGACAGTGAGCAGGCAGTAGTAGAGACAATAATACGCTCCACGGATCTAGACCCACTCACCTAGGAGCTATTGACTCAACGTAACTTTGGACCAGACGTAATTATTTACACCCAAGTATTTCACCCCCGATTATTTCCCCCCAAGTGTATGATTGACTCACGAAGCTCTTCACCCACATTTATTTATCATTTGTTTTACAAAAAAATTACAAGGCTTAATAGTTTCCACAGGCACGAACATATTCCACATTTTAAAAATTCACTTTTTTTTATTGCTTCAAAAAATTCTTTGATCTTTTCTCTTTCTAGCACAGAAAGTTGCCCCGGCTTTCGGTTCGTCGTTGCACATCGGTACTGAAAACTTTTAACGCGTTTTTCTCCCACCTCTGTTTTGCGTTACCGTGTGCAGCCTCCAGGCCCCAGTTTTTGAGCTACAGCCTAGCCACTTCGCCTGGTTGTAGCCTAGATATGTACCTTTCGTTTGACGAGAGCGATTTTTGATATCTCATTTCTAGAGTACCGAAAAAGGGGATAAAGTACCCACCCAAATTTTAGGTACCCAAAGTTTGGGAATTTTTTTCACACACTTAAAAATAAAAATTTCAAAATCGCTCTCGTCAAACGAAAGCTACATCATCTTTTAAGAGTAAATGGGCATTTTCGTCGAATTTTTGTCGTTGCTGTAGGTCCATCCGTTGTCGCGCAATCCTGCACACGGTAAGGGCCGTAACCCTCCACTTCGAGACAAAAAAGAGCATGTTCCCGGAAAAGCAAGGAGACGTTGTATACATCACAACGTACCTTAATCCTTGCTCTTTCTAAATATTGTTCGTTGAAAGCGCTACGATTCTTCGTTTTCTTGTACCCTAGAGAAAAAGATAGCTGGGAATTGTTTCATTTTAACTGTATTTAACAAAAATTTTGACTGGGTTTAACTGAGTATTGGTGAGTCTGACTGGCTTTAACCGAATATACCCGGATATTCTCGGCTTTTACCCGATTTTACACTTAATTTTACTGATTATACTGAGCCCACTTTTT
>NW_026267305.1:536352-536885 GCF_000697945.3 Frankliniella occidentalis | reverse complement strand
CGGTACCCCGAACCGACCGTCCAGGTACCGCATGTCCGCTAACGTCCATCCTGACCCTCGGCGCCCAGGTCATGTCCGCTATCGACACAACGCCGAATACCCTATTGCCATGCGACGCCGAGCTGGTATGTGACCAGCTCACAGTGCGCCAAACCTCGAAGAAGATGGACAAAATTACAATTTTCACTTCATGAGTAGATTGATTTTCCTTTATAGGTCAAATTTACTATGTCCAAGCCTTCTAAATCTTATGTTCATTTATTTTTCGACACTCCCTTCAGTTTCTATGAGCTAGTGGAGCTTAAATTGAATCGACTTAAACCCCACTGTTATTCGCTGCAGCGAGCCGCAGCCCTGCTTTTGCGGAGTTACTATTAGACCTTAAACTATTGACCAGCTAGGACCAACAATGGTTCGGGACCAGTTTTTCGCCCCTGTGGGCCGAGTCCAAAAATGAACCCGGGGCGAGATAGGGTCGGGACGTAGAGGGCCGAGTACGAGTCGGCCGGGACGAGTTGTCCTGCTCCCCTTAT
>NW_026267305.1:526439-528392 GCF_000697945.3 Frankliniella occidentalis | reverse complement strand
TTAGTTGTGACCATGAAAGCCAATTCTCATGGTCATCCCTTGCCATGGAGCACATTAGCCATGGCCATGCAATCCATCCACTATATACTCATGGTCAACTGTTGTTTTCATGGTTTACTGGTTCCATAAATCTATGGTCAGAAAAACCCATGGTTAAATTTATGTCCATGGCTCATGGACAGCCCCATGGTTTTTTTACCCAGGGTGTCGCTGAAGACTTGAACGAGCTCCCAGAACCAGCTGATAAATTTGCCTTTTGACTTGCTGTACAGCCTCACATCGATCCTTGCAGTTTTGGTTGATGAAATATCTGTCGATTCGTCCATCATGATCGAGAACTTGGTTGTCTTTAAGACACTCGTCATGAAATCTTTCTCAGCCTGACCAATCACATTCAGTAAAATATCCGTTGCTTTTGTCCTGCCAGTGTTATTTTCTGGTAAACTTGTGAGTCAGGGAAGCAATTTTTCAGCAGCGGCACTAGGTGTTCGACCGCGCGGAATGCGGAATGCAATATTATGGGCAGCGAGAAACCCCGATATCTTAAATTCAGCATTTTGTACTTTTTGGGCCAGGGGGGTATTTGGTCGGTCAATATAGGAGGTAATGCTGGTCCTACTCGTGGACGCTTTCGGCCACTCGGGGTGCTTATTTGTAGTCTCGTGACGCCCGATCATGTTTATGTCAGCACGCATCTCCCCGCCTCAGAGCTTGCACTTTGCGCGGTACGGATCTTCGACAGGCGTCAGCCACTTAAACTTCTGATCCCATTCAGAGCGGTACTTTTGCAACCGATGCCCTGACTTGGGCGTGGGCGTGGTTTCGGGGTCTGGTGGTATCCTGGTAGTCGGTGTGGACGGGACGGGGCAAGATGAGACGTCGACGTAGGTGCACGGGACGGGGCTAGACGGGACTGGACGGGACTTCGACGTGGACGGGGCTGGACGGGACCCAGACGGGGACTGGAACGCAGGCGAGCAGGGCCCGACTAGTGACGAGGAAAAAACGCTCGTCAGTAACGCACACACCACGGAATACACGGAGCTGCATCGGTGTTCGGTAAGTACCTTGTGGTGTCGTTCCTCCCAGGCGCCTCGTGGGTACTTTAAGTGGTTGTCTGGGAGTTGTGACGGCGGGGGCGAGGGTGTCGAGGTTGGGGATGGCGGGGTCGACGGAATCGAGACAATCGGCACGGGGACGAGCGGGGGGCTGCCTGGCTCGTCCAGATCCTCCTCTAAGCGACGCTGTGCATGCGTTCGCTGACGTTATTGTTAATTAAAAAAATGAAAATGGCCGGGAGGGGGGGGGGGGGGTATCCCATACCTCAATCCTCTCGCTGAGCTGCTCAAACTCGCCCGAACATCTGCCTCGTCCCCGGCCTCGTCCAGGTTGGGGGTGCCCCGCTTGAGCATGCTACAATCCACGACCTCGCCCCCCAGGAGCTGGAGTGATGGCAGGTCTCTTGGGCGCGGGTGCAGATTTGAGCCACTGCTCCAGCGGGTTCCGCTTTCCCGCCATCCCCGACCTGGTACCCGGTGCCCTTCCCTGCACGCGGCGCCGCCCGAGCGCTATCTCTTTAAGAGATTTTGGGACGAATGAACGAACGGACGGACGGAACGAACGAACGGTTGGAACGGTTTCTCCCGCCCACCAGCAGTGGTATGAGAAATTGAAGGAATGAGGTTAGAGCAACGTGCAACGACTCAAATACCGCAATTAAACAACAGCAGTTCATCTTCTGTGCTGTAGATCATCATCTATCGTACTTTTGTCGCTATTACAGATGTTTTAACGCTCATTCGCTCCTTCATTTGCAAATACTTCAATCGTTCCGTCCGTTCGTTCGTTCCTTCGTCCCAAAATCTCTTAAAGAGATAGCACTCCGCTCTACCTCACGTTTCACGTTGCCAGGGTACCGCAACAAGGGAGGGTAGGGAGAGGGGAAGGGGGGGG
>NW_026267305.1:521786-526389 GCF_000697945.3 Frankliniella occidentalis | reverse complement strand
TATAATCTTATAATCATTCTTATTATCTCATAATCACGCTATAATCCTCATAATCTATACTCAAAAGTACATGGCTGAGGCGGGTTGTAGACCCCTCGTTTCTTGCGTATTTTCTCTTTTGAGCTTGCCGGATTTTTTGGCATATGACTTGCTTCTTGCTACAGTGTGACTGAGACTTTGACTTTTCGCTTCTTATGTAATGTGGGACCCATTCTGATGTGTTTGAGTGAATAAAGAACTCCCATTCTATTCTTACATATTCTTCCTATTCTCAAAGATAAGATTGTAGCAGAATTTAAACGATGACACGCCGAGAACAATTCAAAATTGCAACGAACATGGCAAAGGCAAATGTGTCGTCTGCTCATCACTCAAACCAAACGAAACTTCTGCTACAGATGACTTGATCGAATGGAAGCCTCTGAATGGTTCAGTAGCCGACAAATGACTGTCTGGCAGATAAAGAAGTATCAGGAGGGGAGGGGGTGGATTTTGTACAAAAAAATTGTAGATATAGCCGAGATGGGCACCGGAAGTAGCCCACTCGAGCCCGAGCCGGGGAGCTCTCCGACCACCCTCCTGTGACGTCATCAACAGCCACCAAAGGTGAGCTTCTTTGAAGCCGTTGCGAACTGTGTCGTCGTCCGGGTCACGGTATGCACTCTGAAAGCCTTCTCCCTGCAGGTGCTTCCACGCAGCTTGACGGAGCTGAAAACGGCGCAGCCTTATCTCTGCATTGAAGAACGCCTCTTCGCAGCCGTTGACAATGCCGAGCTTCATGTTGTAGATTACGGTGGTGGGATTTGGGGCAGCAACGCGCATGTCTCGGCACTCGTCCACAACAGCTTGATTTACGGTGCTGTAGGAAACTTCTAGCTTGTACGATAAAAGTGCACACACAAGTGGGAATGTTTCACCTGCGTACTGCCCGTGCATTGTAAATATCTGGGTGAAGGTGTCAGGGACAGTTTCAAAGGTGCCGTAAAGGTAAAAAGTAGCAGATGAAACAAGTCTTTTTAGGCCAATCTTGGTTGCAAAACACAAAATTCTCTTTACGGGTCGTTCGTCATATCTTCATCTGCTTCGTCCCAGGAATCGAGAGTTTTCTTAAATTTGTCGGGAAGTTCTCCAATTTCCCTAATCGTCTTCGGGTTCTTCGGGAACTGTTTGCTGCGTATTTAATTAAAAGTCCACGTCATAAATTCTCGTAACGTTAGATGTGGGAGTACTCCTGACGGGACCTGGACACAACGTATCGTAACGTTAGTGACATGATACTTTTTAAATACGGTTTATGTGAATGCAGAGCAGGTGCGCACCCAAGGTAACTCCTGCTGGAGAATTCGGGCTGGTGGTGCCTCCGGGTGTTCTTCCGCGCGCCTCTTGCATTGCTGGTACCGCTCGATGGCCTCTCCTTCTTTGGGGTTGGGCAAGAAGCCGGGATGGTCAGCCGGTGCCTTGAACACCTCAACTTTGTCGGAGCCAGCTACACGGGACATGACGAAATTACTACCAGTACGCACTTCTCTCCGATGTGAGACGCTCGCGCGCGGCTTTCTGCGGCAACCCCAGTTAGTAGCGCATTGTTGGATGAGTGTGTGCTGTAGAGGTAGCCTTTGTAGGATATGATGTGCCCCCCCCCCCTCTCGGTACTAATTTCCCTACATTTTGCTCCATAATGTCAAGAGATGCCAAAAGATTGTGTGAAAACACTGCACTATAATTTCACGGGCAACGTTTTGAGATTGTTGTGGAATGGGACTACCCCTCGTACCTGCTCTTCTCCCTCCCTAGACAATTCTCCACAAACAGGCAACATCCTCTGCATTTGAAATTTATTTCTGGGTGAATTATACAGGCATGGGTAAGATGAAATCGAGAGTGAACGGACCTTGGGTGAATATTAGGGGATGAAAAGACCCTGGGTAAACGGACTTTGGGTCAATCGAGTGTTGGGTGGAAGACGTCTTGGTGGGTGGGCCGTGCCCCCGCTCCACCTCTATAACGTCTCCTAGGTGGCTTGATATAGTCTACCCAGAGACTCAACGATGTCTGAAACACGTCGCTACAAAGTATGTACAACGTCTCACGCTGAGACATCCTGAGGCGAAACATTTTTGTACGGGAAGGCATTCTACAAGTTAACACCATGGAATTTCAACAAATAAAAAATTAAAAAAAAATTGAACTTTTTAGAAGATATCAAATTTCAGCTGTAAGGGCCGATTTGGATTCCTTATTTAAAATTAAAATGGAAATGTTTTGAACTTGAAGCCGATCTGAGTTGAAATGGCAAAGTTCATAGACCCCAAAGGGGTTGATGCAAAAACGACCAAATTGTCAATTTTGAGGAGGGGGGGGGTATTACTCTGCCGCTTCGATTCACTGTTAAAAATTTCTTGGGATTTGCCGAAGATTCACTTTTCACCACTATTAGAAATTCCCAGAAGACTCCGTTCTTAGTTTTTTTGTGTACTAAAACAGATGTCAAAATGTGGCAGTTTTCATTCGTCTATATGTTTCAAATCTGAACTCGACACGTGAAATCTACCGAGTTCTTTGGCAATACTTTTCAGGAGTGTTCCTCCGTGAAATCCCAGATTTTTTTCTAACAGGGTTCCAAACTTTTTGGAGCAAAAAACGTTTTCGATTTCGTTTGTGCCATCCCAATCATGATTTATTTAAATAAAAGTGACCCCTCGGGAATTTGTTTTTGGGCCTAAAACTAGTCCTTATCAAGGAACGTTTTCCTGATTTTTTGGAGCGCTGTACCTCAAACAGTTCAGAAGTAATGGAAATTTGATTTTTTTAAATGGTTTTTCATTGAAATATCGTAAAAACGTCTTCTGTCGAAGCTAGGACGCTCTAGGAGGCGATTATGTCGGGACGTAAAGTGACCTCAGAAATCCGATTTCCTTCGCAGAATGGGCGCTCCATAACTCCTTATACCCAAACAAGCCGAATTTCGTTTTAAAATCAAATCAAAAAATCGCTTTAACACAAAGTCAGACAGAGAAAGAAGAGGTTTACTTACAAAGTTTAAGTATCTCTGAAAATTGAAATCAGTCATTGGCCATCATGCCAGTAATCCGAATCATCTACTTCATCATTATCACCATCTTCATAATCTGCATCCTCCTCAGCAGCATACTCATCAAAGTCAGGGTCATCTTCGTCGTCGGAGTCCTGCCACAGGTGATCGTGTTCTGTTCCATCGAGGGCGTTTGAGATGGAGCATTTAAGAAGACACTGTTACGCTGCGCCTGTCCCACATACAGCTAGGCCTGTGGCGCTGACACCCCAGACATGCTCACATTTGCCGGGTACTTTCTACTCCAAAATTAGAGAAATGAAACTCCTGATATTATTGGCTGAGCTGTAGCGAAGCCTATTACTCCAGTGATGATCAGAAAGTTTCGCGTCTGTCTGTCTGTTCGCACGATAACTCGAAAACGGTTTAAGGTAGAATGTTCAAATCATAAAAAGGTAGAACTGTATTGATTTTAAGCCTTCTGACTCAAAAAGTTACATGTCAAAAGAATCAAGAACTAAAAGCCTAAAACGTTCATTTTACAACATTTTTGATTTTCACCTTTTTAAGAAGTATCTCGTCAAAGTAGAACCCCTTACCCCAAAATGATGTCCGTTTGGCTCTATCTCGAACCGTTTGGGCGCCAGAGGGCGTTTTCCACACGAAAATGACCCCAAAAACATTTTAATGTTTACTCAGATCTTTGATGGTTCCCGCTGGGGTAACTAATCAAACTGAGACCCCGAGGAACAAAATTAGTGACTTTTGGGGCCGAATGCCTATTTACGACTGTGCCCTTTGCCCGACTCGGGTGTCAGCGCCGCAGGCCTAAGTAGATGTATGCCAGGCGCGTCGCAGTGTAACAGTGTTTCGTGAGATATCGCGAAGCCTGTTGCGCGAGACGTGGTCTGGCGTACATCTACCAAGTATTATTGGGTGACTAGCTTCACTGAAAGAACTTGATCTTGGAAGAAAAGCTGTTAAGGGTCCCATTTCTCCAGCGTCCGCTCCACCACCGCCGCCAGGGACAGCCACCTTGTTTGACTGGGGCGAAGGATTTTGTGAACTTCGAGATCGAAAAACTTCTAAAATTCAGCAAAAGCAGCCTGGCGCTTCGCACTTGATTTTTCAAGTAGTTGTATATGCCGCGCAACAAGTCCTCCGCCGCTCGAGGTAGCTGCTTGCACGCCTCACTCGCACACAAATGAAGTGAATGACACACACGTCATATTGGTTATTCCCGGTAGATTTTGTCTGAGACGTGAGGCCATGGAGTTGTGCTCCTTCATCATTACGCTGCACCCATCCGAGCCAAAACCAACGATATTCTCTTTGGGCACCTCTGCGAACGTGTCCATGACGAGTCTGTAGAGCCGCTCTGCCGTCGCGCCGACTTCAGCCCCATGTGGATCATTGCCCAGGGTAAAAAAACCATGATTGTCATGGTCAAATTGAGATTTTGACCATGGGAAACCAAGATTTTAATCATGGACATTGCCTAGACCATGGTGATCACCTATGCCCATCTCCCCAGCCATGACTTTGGGTCAATCGAGTGTTGGGTGGAAGACG
>NW_026267305.1:519285-521736 GCF_000697945.3 Frankliniella occidentalis | reverse complement strand
GCAAAGTCGTGTAAGTTCAGTTAACATATTGTTGTGATGTGAGAATGTGTGTGTGTTTGTTGTAAGACTACGAGTTGTGTTTGGCGCGCCATCCGTGGCGCGGAGGCAGCGCCCCGCGCGGCGGCCGAGAGAACCCGGTCGGCACCGGCCGACCGGCGCGCGTCGCCATGGCCCGGCTGCGCGCGGGGCACTGCGCCGCTTGCGCCGGGAGCCGAGAGCGTCACTCTTGTGTTGGCGGTTGAGGAGTACTGACGTGTGTTGTGTCTTGTGTGCCTTGTGCCTTGTGTGCCCTGTGTTGGTTCTAATAAAACCCTGTGACCCCGCCAGTGTAAACCCTGCTCTTTCTCTAGCCTCCTTGCCCATTACCGCGCATTATAACATTGGTGGCAGCAGAGGGATTCGAACCCACGCGGCGAGTTTGCCCACACCGACGAGGTGGTGGACACGCCGCCGCGCTGGGTGCTGCCCCCCAGCGAGCCGCTGCCCCCGCAGCTGGCCGAGATGATCGACCGGTGTGACTCGATAACCAAGTCGGAGCGGTCCCTGCTCACCCTGCTCGTCAGAGATTATGCTGACGTGTTCTCCCTAGACGGGGAGATGGGCCGCTGCGACTGGGTTTATTTTGAGGTAGACACGGGCGACCACCCGCCCGTCAAGGAGGCGGTGCGCCCGGTGCCTATACACCACCGGGGGGAAGTCCAGGAGATATTCCGCGACTACCTCAATCGCGGCGTCGTGTCGTTCAGCCAAAGTCCGTGGAACTCTCCCCTGGTGATCGTCGGCAAGAAGGACGGCAAGATCCGGTGCTGTATCGACCTGAGAAAGGTCAACCAGATCACCAAGGTCCCACAGTACCCCCTGCCCCGGACGGAGACCATCTTGGAGAGCATGCAAGGGAAAAAGTACGGCGCCATATTGGACTTGGTGTGGGGGTTCCACTCGATGGTGATCGCACCTGAGCACAGGCACAAGACCGCCTGTAGTGTGCCTGGTGTCGGTCACGTCGAATTCAACACCTTGTTGTTTGGGGCAGCCGGCGGACCCGCCCGGTTCCAACACCTGCTGGAGCTCGTCCTGCGCCCCATCAACTTGACCCCCATGTTGGACGACATCCCGTTCGGCTCTGTAACTTTTGACGAGCACCTGGAGACCCTTGAAAAGCTTTTCAAGAGGTTTCGTCAGGCAAACCTGAAGGCGCGTCCGGAAAAGTGCACCCTTGTGGCCAAGAAAATCAAAATTCTCGGCCATGTATGGACTCCAGACGGGATCTCCACATGTGATGAGAAAGTGGAGAGGATTAGAAATTGGCCGTCACCACACTCTGCGTCGGAGGTCAAGAGCTTCCTGGGCTTGAGCGGGTATTACCAGAAATTTCTTGAGAATTTCAATGGGATAGCCGCTCCCCTCCATCGCCTCACCAACAAAGCCGTCCCGTTTGTGTGGACGGACGAGGCGGAGGAAAGCTTCCAACAACTGAAGTCCGCTCTGACCACCACGCCCGTGCTGGCTCTGGCTGACCCGAACGGCGGGCAGATGATCGTGACGACCGATGCCTCGGACGTAGCCGTAGCTGGAGTCCTGGCCCAGGTCCAGGAGAACGAGGAGCGCACGCTGGCGTAGTTCAGTAGGGTCCTGTGCCCCGCTGAGAAGAACTACTGCATTACCCAGCGTGAGCTCCTTGCCATTGTGGAGTCCACCCGGGTGTGGTACCACTACCTGAGTGGGGCCCACTTCACTGTACGGAGTGACCATCGCCCTCTGGTTTGGCTTCGCAGCCTGAAAAACCCGCAGGCCAGGCTGGCCCGCTGGCTAGAGAGGCTGGACGTGTACAGCTTTGAAGTGGTGTACACCAAGCCCACCCTGCTGCCGCACGCGGACGCCTTGTCGCGCTACCCTGTGAGGCCGTGCGTGGGGTCGTGTGAGAAGTGTCCGCGCGTGGAGGGCAACGACCTCAAGTCGCAGGACGCCCTCCAGGTGGCAGCCACGAGACTGCGACCGGACCCAAACTTTGACACGACTAACATGAAACCACAGCAACGAGACGACCCGGACATGAAAAAACGTGTACTTCACGTGCAGAACGGGACGCGGCCGCGCCTGGCCGACACGGCGGCGTACACAGCCCAGCGGAGCGCGCCCTCTGGCTGCAGCTCGACTCGCCCTACCCAAATAGTCCCTATCCTAAGTCGCCCCATTTTGTTGGCTGAGCGATTAGCGAAGCCCATTACTCCACTGACCGGAAAAGTTTCATTCTGTTTGTTTGTCTGTCTGTCTGTCCGTCTGTCCGCACGATAACTCGAGAAACAATTGAGATATCGATCTGGGAATTTAAGGGTCGTTTTGTATCATAAAAAGACAGATGGAGTTCGGAGATGAGCATTTTAGCTCAAAAATTGACTTTAAAAAAAAATCAAAAACCACAGGACGCAAAATATTTTTTTTATTTTTCAA
>NW_026267305.1:497770-513315 GCF_000697945.3 Frankliniella occidentalis | reverse complement strand
ACAAAAATACTCCCAAGATATTTTAACCAAAGAAATGAAAATGGTTAATAAGACCACAATCAGAACCTTATTAACATACTGACCTTCCTGCAAGTTGGGCACTTCTTTCCTAAGGCAGGATTTTGCACACATTCCTTGCAAATTGTGTGTCCACAGGGCAAGTTTTTGGGACGGTGGGCGTCCAGGTCAAAATTGAGGAAGCAAATGTCACACTTCAGATCCATCTGCATCACATCAAAACAGCAAGTTGTGTCACACTTAATGGTTGCAGTTTACAATGCAAATTGGAAAGGTTAAAGTTCTCGAAACTATGGTAAAACTACTTAAAATACAGCACCAACACCATAAGAGGATATATACGGGCATTATCACTTTGACTTACTATTCAACAGCTTTTAATACGTCAGCAACACACTATAAAGTTGCACAAAGCAATAAGTTGTCAGACTCGGAAATAAGGTTATATTTGGCTGCAGTAAATATCTCCGCGCTGCTTTCTTTCTTCTCTATCTGTTCGTGATTGGCTGTCTGGCCCTGGCGCAAGCGCAAGGCGGAGGGTAGAGCGGGCGCGGGCGCGAAAGGCATGAACGCCTCACCGGTAGACAGTTGGGGCCTCCTGAACCGGGTTAAAACTTTTGACTTAAAATATAAAATAGGGTGGTGGTGGTGGTGGTGGAAACGTACGTGAGTGTACGGTGTATCACTGTACGTGCGCCAGCGCCACAAGACGTTCCACTGTGAAAAATATGTTTGTACATGTACGATATGTTTTGTAATTTGTCATCACAAAATGTGTCGCACGGATACGACGTCACACTCCTTCTTGATCGTCATTCGATTTCAGGCGAGGGGTCCACCACTAGCCAACTCGTTGTACACTTGCCCGCCCCCAACTCGCGTCGAACTCGCGTCGAACTCCCCTAGTGGAACGTCAGCACCGAGAGAGTGCCTAATAATAGGTGCTTTTAAAAAGCGCCTCCACACCGCCCCCAAACTTCGCAAACCACCCGAAAATGCGCTTTTCTCGCGAAGTTTAGGGTGGTAGTGTTGAGGCGGACACCTAATAGGCGCTCTGTAGGCGCTGGCGTTCCACTGGGGTAAGGTGGGTGAGGTGCTGCACCTCTGCTAAATGGTGGGATAAGTAGTACAATAATAAGCCCGAAGTGCCTGTCAGAACGCCTGCCAGGAAGTCCTGCCGGCCGCCGGCGTATGGTCGTTTGAGGCACTAATCCCCCAGGTCAGAAGGGTCGAGTGTCGATTGCGGCGGGGCCGAGGCGCGGATTGTCGATTGAGGCGCGCGCGGGGGAATCCGAGGGAGAAAAGAGACATTTCCCTCCGCACTCCGTGCGGCAGCGGCGCGGCGCCGGTGGATGGTCGTTTGCGGCGCGAGCGGGGGAAACCAGAGACGGACTCACACACTCGCTTACTGCTAAATGCGCAACGAATACTGAATAGAAGATACTTTATTTCACAATACAAAACAAATTAATACATCACAGTACACTTTTCACATATGGCAGCAGAGGAAATATACATACATAGATAAATGCCTAAAAACTTACACAAGTCAACAAATTTTAGAAAAAAGTATAAAATAACAATGTAAAAGCACTATACCAATAGAACTTATGAACTGTAAATATTCCCCATTAACCGAAGGTAACTTAGCATACCTCGCTCCTGGCGTAGGAACTCCGTGTAGGCCACAACACTTCTCATGCGCCTCTCCCTCGTCTGCACTGGCTCTCTGTGTTCCTTTCCTTATGTGTATTTTATAAAAAGCCGCAAGGTATATGTGTATGTTATAAAAACGTTAAAGGAAAAAACTTAGAAAATGTTTGCAGGAGTTTTCATCCAAAATGGCGCCTGGAAAAGACTCTCACAACCCAAGAATCGAAAATAAGCGATATACGACTTACGCTAATCTAGGTTGACGACTAGTTCAGCTACTTGATCTGTATTTCTTGAACTTCTTAGTGTCTTGCCCACAAAAAGAAAAACAGCCTCAGTACATGCCATAGTAAAGTCGTGGGTGAAAAACAATGTACAACTGATCTGTCACACGAATAAAATTCTCCAATGTTATTGGAGAGGCCACTTCTCAGAGATGTATCACTAAGTAATTCTTCAGTATCTTTTAGGATGACAGATAGTCGAGAAGAAGGTAAAAGAAACTTTGAGGTATCCAAACATTTAGTCAGAGAATCACACACTGTCTTCAACACTTCACTCCATAGAGCCTTTGAATCAGCAATGCCACAGAGGGTGTTGCCATCGTCCCCATTTTGTAGTGATTCTAAAAAAACAAACAAGACCACAGTACTTGTTGCCTTTGTCTCCAACAGCAACTTTGGATGACAAGGTTATCAAAACTTCTCTTGCAATCTGATCAAAAGTGTGCTGTCACAAAAGCACAATCTGATCTGGATGCTGTAAAGCTGCATCTGTTGTCAAACAAAAAATAATTAGTTTTAGAGAATGTTACGTTTAACAAACAAACAAACAAACAAACAAAGAGATGTGAAAATACTTCACCAGCTATCTTCTGTCCACGGACATGATTCGCTAATGACCTACGGCACCTGTTCTCTTTCCCATAGACATCGCATGTGCCACGCGTGGTCGCTTAAATGTTTTGCCTTTTGGTGCCCGTGAAAACTACCCCGTGTACATCTCGTATACACTCCGTATTATACGGCTATGATTACACGTTTCCAATATATGTGGCCGAATAGATTCAGTATACAAATTGTATACGAATTAATTGTATGCGGGCCACGCATGTGCCTGAGAGACCTGTATGTGCGACGTGTACGCAACGCATACGGAACGCATGTGAGCAATGCCGTATGTGTAACGTATTTGTTTAGATTTTTAGATACAAGCGTAGACCTTCACGCCATCCCCACTAAAACGACTCTGGTAGTGAGAAGTCCGCTGTTACAAAAATATGACCGCAGCGCTCAGAGTCCCGATGCTTAACGGATGTGAAGGCGGTCATACCTAACCAAGCGACGTCGTAGTCGGGACCTCCGAGCGTTAAAAATAAACAATTTACTTCTGGAATATGATTAAATTTCTGAATAAATGCAACATGTAGTCGGTGAGGACAAATGTTGATGAACACATTCTGCGCAAAATTAAAAGCCTGTGTCTTCAGAAAATTCTCATTTAATAGAAAAACGCCTTAAGTTGGAGACGCGCTGACTGCAGCGCCATCTTGAGGAAATTCACTGGCAGTCAAATGTTGAAATACGGAACACATACGGCTAGGGTTATTCCGGTGAACCGGTTTTTCGGTTTTAATCGGTATTTTGGCTGCAACGCGATCCAAACAAACGGAGGTGCGCAGCCAGCGCGCCGGACCACTGCACCGCCCGCCGCTGGGCGGTCCAGCGCGCTGGCTGCGCACCTCCGTTTGTTTGGATCGCGTTGCTAGGCGACGCGCCGCTGGAGTGGGGGGACCGTGGGAGCGCTGAAAGGGTCTATAGTTACACAGCGTAGCTTGGCGGTGGAGGCGAGACGGTTCAACCGCCTAATTGCGCAAGTGCTCTGAAAAACACGGCATTCCCACCCCAAAAAATTGTACTCTTAAAATATTACATGGGCATGATATGTACTCTCCTTGAGCACCCTAAAACTTGGGTTCAAATTTGGCCCATCGCCTGCTCTGGATAGGCAACCCTTGGAAGTGTGCAACTCTTTGGTTGAACACTTCCTTACATTGAACGCTCACTGTGTAGGAAGTGCCCAAGTTGCAAGTTGCAGACTTGCAAGTGTGTAACTTGCAGTTGCACACTTGCAAGTATTGAGCAGTTAAACACTTAGTTTATCAGTTTACTGATATACTACTGCATGATGCATCATGGCGGCTAATTGTAAGATATTTTATGGATTTTTTTTTCATAGCCATTAGAATTTTTTTCTTGTGCTTTCAGAGGGGAAGCCAGCAAAATCACTGTCTAAACAGTCAAAATATACTAATATTTTAAATATTACCATTTCTTAAACGTCATACATTACCATCATGGAAATTGTTAACGACGTTTTAAAAAATAAAAGAGTTATTTTAACTTTGTAAAAGTATTGGACTTACTTTTTTATGCCGTAACTTAAGTTACAGCACATGTTTTGTTACACTTTTTTTTTAACTACAAGAGTCTCACTTTACACATCAGACAATTATCCAGGAATACGATAAAATGTTGAACACAGTATACAAGAGATTTAATTATCTCGCAGCTCGTCGCTGAAGACGAGTCTGGCTTGCCCGGTGCGCCCATAGCCGCACTAGGCGTCACCTGTTCCCGCAACCTCACCTCTCGCCCTGCTGGTCCACTACCAGCCGAGCGGGGGTCTGCGTGCGAAATCCCTGTGAAAGCGCGGTCGAAATGTGATCATTCGGACGCTGTCCGGCTCGCCCAAAATACCCGACAGCAGTTCCGTCGGGTCGGGTCGGGTCGGGCGACACGGCGGCGGAGCGTCGGGCAAGCGAAAAGAAGGCTAACCCGCCCGATCGAAAACACTATCAAGGGCACATCAGCAGTCTCAGGAAAAGGCTTTGAACACACGGACGGCTCAACCACTTTGTTGGCATCTAAGACACCTTGCAGATTTGACATTTTGCCCTTCAGTTCATCGAAATCAATAGCTCTGTAGGATAAATCCTGGATGAGACCTTTCGCGGGGCAGTATTCAGATGTACACTTAAGAGTGTCCTTCACTGAGGGTGGGAGACCAAGCTTCTTCAGTAGTTCTTTAGGCGCTCTAGCACAATCAATTCCTACAAGACCGAAACCTTCTTCTTTTCAGGACTCAGTCAGTCGCTCGTATAAGAGCATGACTCCCAATTGGTCAGCCTCTGCGTATCTGCCTTTAGTTGCAAGATGAATTGCCGATTGTATGAGCTTCCCTGACGAGCCGAAAGACATGTTTGCGACAGGACATACAAAATAGAACAACTGGACATGGTCATATGATGTCCGTGTTATGGCTTAAATAGATGTCTTTTTGTTTCAGTTTTCCGATTTTGACATGAAAGACATTTGAAGGTCAAAAGAGACCATGTCCAGACCATGTCCAGACCATGTCCAGACCATGTCCAGACCATGTCCAGACCATGTCTTAACCTGGTCCTATGGGAGATATTATGTATATCCTATAGGACATAGCATGTATGTCCAATGGGATGTCCTATATGTCTCATAGGACATAGCATGTATGTTCTTTATGACATCTTACATATCACATCAAAAATTAACTCTGAACTTTATTCAGATCCTGTACTTGTACATACAAAAATATGTCCTCTTGTAAACTGAACAATCACTTACTGAAGTCACTTGGATTAGGAACTATAAATGCACACATATACAGTACACCTGTATCTGAAACAATTTCGCACACACACAAAAAAAATGTACATCCTACGGTAGAATAAACCCTACAAAAAATTACTTTGGTCATTCGATTAGAAACTATAATGTAAAAACAAAAACATCAGTAACTGTTTTTGGTTTCAAAAATAAAATAAACATTTCATAATGCTCCAAAGAAAAAACACTTTGGTAGATAAATAATCAATTACAAATCTCGTTACAAAAACCTTAAGTGCGCTATAAATTCTACGCCTAAGGGAACTCAACAATTTCCCCCTGACTACCGCTATTCTCATCACTGCCATCTGTATGCCTTTTGTTTGGCTGAGCAATACTTTCTGAGCTGCTTTGACTAGATGACCTTTTCCTAATTCTAGACTTATTGCTACTTTCCTCTGCTGGTTCGCAGTCTGACAGGTATTTTCCCAGGTGCCTTGTGTTATACGCCTCACAAAGAGGTTTCAGAGTTCTTTTGTTGTATATCATTGGTTTTAGGGCTATCTTTTTCCAATTCAATAAATTTAATAGCTCTGTAAACCAGGAAAAAAGGACACTAATTTAAAGTATTCTCATCGAAAGTGGCTTTTTCAGGGGGGTTAAAATTTTCAAATTGATTTTTGGCATATAAATGGATAAATATAGTTTTTGACCTATATATGACCATGGTCAAAGTGAGTGGAACTAAGAAACTAAGGAACTAAGAAACTAAGGGACTAAGAAACAACAATAGATTGTAGGTATGGAGCTATATTTTTGGCCCCAAACACTCAAGCGCAGAGAAAAAAATGACTGTTTTACTTAACAGTTTGCACGCATAATTTCTCCAGCATTATTGAGTTTCAAATTCTATCCTCAGGTTTTCGTGAATCAGAATCAAAAGGACTATTAATTTGAAAACTTTAAACCCCCCTTAATCTAGATTGAGACTTAAAACTTACGGTGCATTGACTTGAGGGGTTGTTACCTTTTTTTGCCATCATCACCAGTCAAATTGTAGTCTCCGAAGTCCCCCTCTGGCCAGACAAGCTCAACTATCAGTTATGAACCCCTGTTCCAAACCTCTAAATACTACAAACTAAATGTTTTTGAACGTTTTTGTGCAAATGTTCACACTAATTTAATTTAAGCCTACGTTTCGTTTTGCAAAAAAAATTACGACAAAGTGCATGATTTCCTACAAATGAATGCTCAAAAGTGTTCAAATGAACGCAGAGATGTGTGCAAAACAATTGATTGCTTAGGTTCGGACACACAGAAGATACAAATCCAGTAAGTGTGTAAGTTTTAATAAATAAAAGGTGCCTTGGCTGAAAACTATAATGTCAAGAAGGATCAGCAGCCAGTTCGAGGTTCTAAAGATTCAATCTTTTGAAAGGGTCTTTAAGTTTATGATCCCGTTGAGGAATTTGACCCAGTTTATCAAGCCGTCGCCGAAGGCCCTGATACCGAAATGTGCATACTTCAGATTTATCAACGATAAAACAATATAATTCTTCACTGTTTTTAATGGCATCCCTTACTCCCGGGAGAGCACGCCTCCACCCAGGCCGCGGGTGCGCAGGAGGCCCCGGCGCCCGTACGAGAAGCTCATCATGAGCAGGCGCCTCCGGGTCTGCGAGGGCGTCTCCTCGAGCCAGGGTCCGGAGTAAGCTGATGTGCAGAGCTGCTCGCGGGCCTCCAGCAACCCATCACCGAGGTCACATAGTGGCCACAGGACCACCAACACCACCGGTGAGATCGCAAGCGCGAACAGGTCTGCCTCGGGGCCGTTGAACACCACCTCTTGTTTGAATATCCCAAATCAGACCAGTGTTCCCTTTTATTAACAATGAGGCCTGAGCGGCAGCGCTGCCTCCAGCTCCGGCCGCTAGAGCGCAGCATGCTCTGAGTCCACTATGAGAAATCGTTCGCTCAAAATAGGGGTGTGGGTTAGGTTCTGCAATTACATCAAGTCGTATTATCACTTGAAAAGGGATCTTATTTAAGTTATTGTTGGTTTCAAACGTGTATGGTCCATCTGATAGGCGCACCTGACCGGTTTATTTCTCATAGTGGACTCAGAGCGTGCTGCGCCCCAGCGGCCGGAGCTGGAAGCAGCGCCGCCGCTCAAGCCTCATTGCCAGAGGAAACTTAAGCCGAATGAACTTTACTTCGCGTAACAGGATTCGCGATATCTCACGAAACACTGTCACGAGTGTTACGCTGCGACGCGCCTGTTACACATCTACCTAGGCCTGCGGCGCTGACACCAAGGGTCCGTAACTTACCATATAAGCACCTCATAACGTTTAGTTGATCGTTTATGTTACACCCGCTAAGTTACGGACGCCTGGTTTTAGGATTCATACCTGGTCATCCAGGACTGTCCAGGACCATATTTGCCAGTTTTATTACATTCTATATCGATTAAGTCATACATACGTTCTAAATACGTAATCTCGATCTCTCGCAATAGGCATTCCGGCTGGTCAAGAATACGATGTGCAATCGTCCTTTTCACTTGTTCTACTTAAAAACTACTGTTGAGTGTGTTGCTGGTCGGTTTTAAAATTATTAGTTTCATTTGATCCGAATTAGGTGCACATGCTTATTTCGGATCAGGCAATAATTCTAAGACCTCGTGAACTGTGGACCAAAATCTTGCTTGCCCCTAGAGCCGACCACTGTAAGGCAACAAGATAGCAAAATCACCATCTTGATCCAAAGCTGATCCAGACTGAGTTCATATGTGCCTATTTCGGAACAAATTCACGTCCGTACTCAAAATGCCATACTCTGTCAGTCCAAATGTGTACATTGTGCACTTTAAATAAAGTGTACATGACATGTATGCTTTAAATAATGTGTATATACCCATGCACACATCTTTTAAAGCGTACATGACCATGTACACATCTTTTAAAGTGTACACTTGGCATAATTACTAACGGTTGTATGTACACTTCAATAGATGTGTACACCGGCATGTACACATTTATAAAAGTGAACATTGGTATGTACACATTTATAAAAGTGTACATGGGTATGTACTCATTATTTAAAGCACACATGCCATGTACACATTATTTAAAGCACACATGTCGTGTGCACTTTATTTTAAGTGTACAATGTACACATTTGAATTGACAGAGGAACTCCGAAACGGGTGCAGTTACGGACACCAATAAAATTTGCTCTTTGTAAAAGAAGATCTAACCTTTTGGTGCCCTCGTACGCGATTGTTCTAAAACCTGTGTCTTTTGGTATAGGGCGGGAATACAAAAATCTGATTCGAAATTGGTTCAGTCTATTTTTAAGTCTCAAAATAAGTACAGTTTTTATCTTTTATAAAACAAAAATACAATAAAAATTCCACGTACCTAGCTCAAAGCGTTCTCGAGTTAATGTGATTACAGGCAGAGAAACGCGAAACTTTTTGAGCACTGGAGTAGGAGGCTTCGCTATTCGCACAACCAATAATAATACCATATTGACTAAAATTTGCCACTATTGAGCCAACGGCGTCTTGACGACACCCTCTTGCCTGACTCAAGTCCTAAAGCAACCTTTTGAAATATCTTGTGACAAAACAAAGTAATAGTGAGCGCCAAAACAGTTTCGTCCGTTTCGACTACCATTAAATCAAAGCTGCACGCAAAACTTGACTTGAGAAGTTGTTACTTTTGACCTCTACCCGCATTTTAACCTGAAATGATATTAGATCGACGTTTGAAACGTGTTCTCTGGGCTTTCAACTGAAGATTCCGAAATTATGCGTACATACCAAGTAATGTCAATTAGAGCAAACTATAACATTCTCCCACCTCCTAAACGATGAATGTTTATGTTCATCGCGGCCGCGCGGGCTGCTCGGGCGGCACTAGGGCGAAGCGATGGTATTTTCTGGTTGAAACCTTTCTTCTAAAAAAATTCAAACTCATACATATCTCTAGAACAGAAGCGGATACAGAGAGCGGTGGTAGGGGCGGGCGCGCGGAGGATCCGCGAGTGGCGGGCAAACGGGAGGCTCCCCCACCGCTCCTCCGCTGCAGAAGCTGTCAAGTCAAGCGCGCCCGACCCGCTCGCCCGCCCGCCTGACCGGGGTCTGAGTTACGTGCGCTACGTGATGGAATCCACCGGAATGACCGCCAAAGTGGTCAACCAACGTATATTTAGAAACGGGAAAGTCTGAGAAGTTCAAAGAAGGAAACAAATGTTCTTTTAGGAACCGTACAATTGTTTAAACTCGGAGACTTTCAGCCCTGCGAGTTTTCTTGCTTTGTTTCATCCTTTCTGTATGAGAATTTTGTGTGTGTGTATTGCCGTCGTTGTTGTTCTCGTTCTCGTTTGTTTAAAAAAAGAACGGAGAAGTCTCGCTCTCTCTCTTGTTTGTTTCGTTTACGAGAACGAGTCGAACAAGTACAATAGAGTGGGGAGGACTGCCGAGTCCCACCTCCAGGCGTCCCGGCGCGCAGTGCATTCTTATGGGAAAACGGCCTACTTTGAGGATGGCTACTGAGTTATTTTGGAGGTGCAGGAGGACCGAAGTGTTTCCAAATGGTCTTTCATACACAGAAAACCTACTCAGAGTCGGAAAATAATGTCAGAGTGGACTTGTTAATATAAATATATCGAAAAATACAAAAGTTGGCCGGAGTGTTGGATTTTGCTGATTTTGCGGCGATGGTGTAGAGGCAAATAGAAAGTTATCAATTTGAATGAGGGTTTATCTGAAAGTATGTTTTAATGCCTTTAAATTGACCCCATTGCCGTATTTTTCGGATAGCTCATTTTTGAACAGCAGCCGATTTAAAAAGGGCTGAAATGTACGAAATCAATCTTTTCTTATATCGACTCGCACAAAGGTATTCGACGCGTCCGTGCAACAATATCCTATCTGTTTCGCTGCCCCGAAAGAATAGCCTATCTGTTTCGCTGCCCCAAAAGACTAGCCTATATGTTTCGCTGCCCCGAAAGACTAGCCTATCAGTTTTTCGGCGCTCTCTGCAGCGCCATCTTCTTTTCATTGTGGGTTTGCTAATATTAACGGTAGAAAAATAATAAAAATGGCCATTTGTACCTTGATCTTCAAGGAACAGGCAGCAGTGTTCACTTTTTTCCTACTCTTTATATTGGCGAACTCACAATAAAAAGAAGACAGCGATGCAGAAAGCGTCGAAAAACAGATAGGCTAGTCTTTCGGGGCAGCGAAACAGATAGGCCAGTCTTTTGGGGCAGCGAAACAGATAGGCTGGTTGCTTGAGGTTGGTCAGGTTGTGTGAGCTGACCAAGCTCTCGCGCGCTTTCGGATTTGGTACTGACTGACTGTGAAAACAAAATGAGTGCTGAAAAGTTAGTAGACTATACTTTATATGATAATCAAATGCGGGCGTTCAAAGTTAAAGTGCCACAAACCAAAGTGGCGCTTTACAACATGGGTAAGTTGACTCATACCCCCAATCTTTTTAGCACCTGTCTACCAACTATTCTTTATTTTCATTGCGATGTTTGAACAAATCATTCTTGCAGACCATCATGCGTGCTTTCGGCTCTTAAATCAAGCGAAAAGGGGCCAAAGTCCCGCGCAGCCTGTTAAAGCAGGTTGTGACGATGGTGCGTACATTTGCAATTTGTCAAATTTTCCCCCATCATTTTCATGTCACGCGCTTGACGTTTGTGCATTGTTGTGTGTGTTTGGTTTGTTCTATATTGTAAGCGTCATGTCTATTGTCAGATCTGCGATCACCATCCAAGAAAAAGAGCAAGACCAGGCGTGGCAAGGTACCGATTGTTCGAGCAAAGCCACCTGTTGCACAGCTCAATTTAATAGCACTGCCAGATCAGCCCATTCGCACTCTTGATAATCACAAGGGTGCAGTGCTTGTCAATTATGAGGACTCCGGCCTAGCTCATCAACTCCCTGACAAAGCTGTGTCACTTCTGTACGTGAACATTAATGAAGCGAATGTTACGCTCAAAAATAATGAAGACTCTGTATCAGCTTATCAGCCAACAGCCAAACATCAGTGCTAGCTCCTCAGCTCAAAACCAGAATGTTGAAGATCTCAACCAGAGCTTTGGCGAGATAACTGTCGCAGGAGACGATCAACTCATTCCTATTTCTTCTTGTTCGCCCATAACAGACTCCACCGAGCATTGGGCCACATTGCATAAAACTAGTAAGTGAGTTATTGCCTATAACATTACTACTCTTTGTAGAGTTGCTTTTCATTTGGATTCATGTGTTGTGTCTAGAATTTGAAGACATCACTACTTCCAGCTTTGTTATCAAAGATAAGTCCTTCAAGCAGACTCGCCAACTTCCTGCTACATCAACACCCTGCAAGAAAAAAGTACAAATGAATGATGTTAGTGTGTATCAGCATAATACCTTTGTAGGGGAAAAAAGCAATTCATCTACCACCATAAACAAGCAGCCAATTTATAATACGGTAAGGTTGATGCGACTTTATTGATCTTATCTGTATGTATATCAAATGAACTCTCTATTTTGGCTGCAGGGTGGCATCAATAAGGAGGTCTATTGGGTCAAAGAGTGTGCAGATCAGACAATGTTGGAGAATAGTCCCCGTGTTCTTGTTGATAATGGCAGTAACTTAGCATTCACAGATTAAAACAAAGTGAGATGCTTGATTTTGTGTATTGTGGAGGTACAGCTAAATGATGAATTAGAATTGATTGCAGTAAACATTTTGTTGCAGGACACTGTCAAAGACTTTCTTGAGAAAAAACTATGTAAGGCTGGGTTCATAAATGAGGGAGACAAGTGTATAGTCAGTGCTTCTACTGAAGAAGCTGCAGCCATCATTCTAACGGTTGGTGAAGTAATTACGTGGCTCTTTTGCGGAAAAATTTAGTATTCGAGTGTGGTTTTACTTTCGCAATTCCATGCATTTTTATGCCACAGTGTTGAACTTGTGAAGAAGCTAATTTGGCCACTTTACTTGAAGACCTTCATTTTTTTGGATCTAAATTAAAACTCACTAAATATACCATGGATACTAAAAGCAATGTTGTCCATGAGAGCAGAGATAGCCATGACAATGAGCAGACAATTTGTGATTCAGTAAGTGCTGTGCGGCTTATTTGAAAGGGGTGGCGACTACCGACACCGACTCCGATCCCGCCCAACCTACAAATGTACACTAATTTCTCATACCTCTAGCTAGCGCTAGCCCGGGCTGGCGGGCCACGTCGTAAACATCGTTCTATTCCTTAATTATATATATTATATACAGCAAATGCATTTATTTGCACTTCTCAGACTTTCCCGTTTCTAAATATATGTTGGTTGACCACTTTGGCGGTTGTTTTGATGGATTCCATCACGTAGCGCACGTAACCCAGACCCCTGTCAGGTGGGCGGGCGGGCGGGTCTGGCGCGCTTGACTTGACAGCCCCGCACCACTGCTCTCTGTATCCGCTTGGGCTTTTCTTAGTTCCGGGCAGCGCTCCATTGAAATACCCTATGCTGCAACAGTGGGTGACTAGTAGGGTGTTTAAAAAAAAAATACCTATTTCAAAGCGAGGTTCATTTGATAGTTCATGATATAATGGTAGTCGTGAACATATATGACCGTGGCCTGTGGTGCGATGAGAGGAACCAGAACCCGGCGCGATTCGTAGAAAAAATGGGTGGACCTATTGATTGATAGATTGATTTCGCGGGTATCACGACCGAATGTTCTCGGTCTCGCTTTGCATCGACGAGGCCGACCGCGCCCCTTCGTGTCCCAGCAGAAACAAGCAGGCCCGCCCTTCCGCCAAACGGTGTTGCCAGCTCCGCTCCGCTGCGCTGGCAACTCCTTTCGGGAGAGGCACGGCCTGCTTGGCCTGCCGGTGGCGATGGTCGGGCCGCACAGTTAAAGTCTTACGAAGCAAAATGCCAAATGCTTCGTACCTACGAAGGATTTGCTCCCTACGAAGCGGTCCAAATCCTTCGTATTACGAAGGATTTGGTATTTTTCTTCGTAAGACTTTAACAGTGCGACCATTTCAGTCAAGCGATTTACTGAAGAACATAATCGTATGATGTGACCTGTGAGTCATTTTTTAGCAAACTAAGGCTACCGGCGCGGGGGCTGCGGCCCTAGAGATTTGCTCCTTGCACATGGCAAGAGACTGTAACGGGGCAACACCGTGACTACACCCCACCCTTCTGCTATGCTTTAGAATAAAAATTGCGTAGTTCTTTATAATTTAGACCAGAACCATTTTTACTGACCACTCAGTTTCCATCACTTAGAGGGCCTCTCTTCATTATACAC
Source organism: Frankliniella occidentalis (assembly GCF_000697945.3). Taxonomy (NCBI): domain Eukaryota; kingdom Metazoa; phylum Arthropoda; class Insecta; order Thysanoptera; family Thripidae; genus Frankliniella; species Frankliniella occidentalis. The sequence goes on along the minus strand of NW_026267305.1, from coordinate 499,670 downwards.
TGCTCATCAAAATTAGCGGGCGGATTTTTCAAACTGACGTAGATTCTATGTTTTTTGAGCAAGGAAGCTGAGAATTGGCATGCAGGCGTCCCAATCATTCATCTCATTGCTCAGGAAGTGCGCAAGCCGTTGCTCACCCCCAACGAGCTGTGCACCCCCTAGAGTGGAGGAGGGTGAAAAAAACCGGCCGTAACAACTCACATGTCATCTGACAGAGGTGCGTATGTCACAAATTCAGAATTTTACAGGGGAAGCTCTTTTCTGTGCAATCAATCCATATTTTTGAAAAGTATATTAAAAAAAAATTGCTTGAAAGCAATAGTTTGCAAGATAGACTGACTTACGCTGTTCTGCTACCAAGCTGTCATCTGACCAAATATACGTAAGTCAGTGACATACGCACCTTTGACTAGATTTTTGCTGACATGCGCACATTTTGTCAGATGGAACTTCTGTAGACATACGCTTGTTGGTAAGTGATTAGCTCATTTTTTTTTTTTTTTTTTTTAGATAGAACTGTCATTGACTTGCGCTTGTTGGTCAGATTACACTGCTGACATGCGCAGAATTTTTCAGCATACATAAATGACTTCTTTCATTGAATAACTTTGTAGAATTAAGTTTGCATGGTTTCATCAAAGATTGTGAAAATACCATTGATGCCTCCTAACTTTCTTTCCTTTCCACTACCATTTTACAAAGAGCACAAACCGAAACGAGGTTGTGTTGTTGGTTGTGAGTTCACTACCTGCAGAAATGAGGAAGGAAGCCATCCTAGTTGTTGGTTATGTCACTCCACTGTTAAAGGTGACATGCTCAGTAAGCACAATGTCTTGTCCTCGTGACCGGCCCTGCCCAGGGTAAAAAAAAAACATGACTTTCATGGTCAAATTGAGATTTTGACCATGGGAAACCAAAATTTTAATCATGGACATTGGCTAGACCATGGTGATCACCTATGCCCATCTCCCCAGCCATGATACTCGCACTCGATTGACCATGGACAACGACAAGACCATGGGCAAGTGGGATTCCACACCATGGTCTACCTCGGCGTTCAGACATGATTACAGTGCGCCATCTCTCTGGAGCTCGCGACACTAGCGACCAAATCGTCATTGTAAACACGGGCACCGGTACAGGTCATCAACTTCGTGGTTACGTATGCAGCTGCGTCGGTGCTTCTAAGTGATTGAAGTTTTCGTTTCAATTTAAAGTTTTGATTTTACCTACGAACGCCAGGTTGTCGCCCGAATGCCAATAGAACGCCGTGGATTTTTTTAGAATGTAAGTGACTGTCGTTTTTAACGTTCCCCCTCTTCCCGGCAAAACGACGACTAACTAACCTAAAAACAGATTCATAAATAATTCAGTATTTACATCTTATGGATAGTCGAGGGCAGATTTTAGATGTAGAGAACAATCGTGGATCTGGTGTCGGCATGTCCTCATTGCACCACTAGTAAAAAACACTGTGTGAAATGTTTGGTTAGTTTGGTGATATAGGAAACATTTCAAGTCTAGCCTAGGATCAACACGTTGAAATAATATTTATCAAAAGTATCTAAATTTTACTTTTGGTAGTTCGGAAACCATTAGATATCGTTTATTTTTCGTGCCGAATCGAACCAGGCCAAAATTATTATCAACTTCCACAATTTAGATTTTTTCACGAAATGTCGTGTTTTAATCGTGAACTTAGACGCGACATCAGAGCAGGAGAGGGCAGCGCGGGGGAAGGGGGGTTGGGGGTGGGGAGGGGTACCCAAAGAGGTTACCACCCTACCAAACCACCATCTGTCCATCGCTAGCAGACCTGATTTTTTTAATAAACACAATACATATCAAGCTCAATTAGGACACATATTTTTTTTTTAAGTATGGATGTTTGTTTCTGTTT
>NW_026267305.1:493668-496731 GCF_000697945.3 Frankliniella occidentalis | reverse complement strand
TCATGTCCATTACTAATACAGTTGGCCATTGATTAGTTCTGTCATGGTCTTTGTGTCCATTGACAACAGTATCATGTCCAAACGTGTGTTCATGGACGTTCTACATGACAATGGTAATAGTAACCATGGACACATTTATGGACTTAGTTGTGACCATAAAAGCCAATTCTCCTGGTCATCCCTTGCCATGGAGCACATTAGCCATGGCCATGCAATTCATTCACCCACCATATACTCATGGTCAACTGTTGTTTTCATGGTTTACTGGTTCCATAAATCTATGGTCACAAAAATCCATGGTTAAATTTATGCCCATGGCTCATGGACAGCCCCATGGTTTTTTTACCCAGGGGTCAGTGTCATCTGAGAAAATCAGCGTATGACACACTGCCATCTGACACAATATGCACTTGTTAGCGAAAATCTAGTTATCTGCGCATGTCAGTGTCATATGACCAACAAGAGTATGTCAACAGAAGTTCCATCTGAAAAATGAGCGTATGTCACTGTCATCTGACAAAATGTGCGCATGTCAGCAAAAATCTAGTCAAATGTGCGTATGCCACTGACATACGTATATTTTGCCGGATGACTAGTAACATACGCATATTTTACCATTGCATCCCAGCTTATTCTATTATGATTTTTCAATTTTTCTCTTCTGCATGTGATGTAGGACCTCTTTTACTACAGTTTAGTGTAAACTAGGTAGATGTACACCAGACTACGTCTCGCGTAACAGGCTTCGCGATATCTCACAAAACACTTACGCTGCGACGCGCCTGGCATACATCTACCTAGGCCTGCGGCGCTGACACCCGAGTCGGGCAAAAGGCAGAGTCGTAGATAGGCCTTCGGCTTCAAAAGACACAACTTGTACCCCCAGGATTTTATTTTGACGAGCTCCCTCACCAGAGACCATCAAATATCTGAAAAACAACATTTAAATGATTTGGGGTCATTTTCGTGTGGAAATCGCCCTCTGGCGACTAAACGGTTGGAAATAGAGCCAAACGGACACATTTTTGATCTACGGAATCTACTTTGACGATTTACGCCTAAGAAAGATATAAAAAAAATGTTTTTGAAAAGTAATATTTTGGGTTTTTTGTTTTTGATTTTTTTGACGAGTCAATTTTTAAGTCAGAGGGCTCAAAATCAATACAGTTCTTGCTTTTTATGCTGCAAAGCTACGATAAAAATTTCAGGTACCTAGCTCAAACCGTTCTCGAGTTATCGTGATTACAGACAAACAGACAGACAGACAGACAGACGCAAAACTTTTTGACCATCACTGGAGTAATAGGCTTCCCTAATCGCTCAGCCAAAAAGTGATTTTTGAAAAATCAGTGACATACGCACCTCTGTCAGATGACAGGTGAACTCCAAAATTGGCACTTTAAGTGCTCGGAAAGTCAAGATTTTTCGTGAGCCGACCCAAATTTTTGTTCTCTTTCGAACGGTGTAAGCGAAATTGCGATCCGACCAACCCACCCCCTTCCACACACACCCCCGTCCCCTCGAAGGGGTGAGTTTTAAGGTTCGTCACTCGAGCTCGATATCCTCTGGTAACGTCCCCTGTACACGGTCCATGTTTTTAGCCCGCCCTTCTGCTTTGAAAAAGCTATTCAGCGGGCTTATGCAAACGACCTCGTGTGTGTCTGTCTGTCTGTCTGTCTGTCTGTTCCACTAGAAGGAGATGTGCTAGAGACTTGAAATTTTCAGGGTATCTTAAGGTGCACTCCTAGAGAACGAAACGCCTACGGCAAATCCTGGCAACCACCCCAAAAGGGCTAAAAGGGGGTATCAAAGAAAATAAGGTAGGTCAAAAAAGTCAGAAAAAAATATTTTTTTTATGAGCTCCTAAGGGGTAACTCGTCAAAGTAAAGCCCTTTGGGCGAAAATTTCGTCTGTTTTGCTCTATCTCTCACCGTTTAGGCGCTAGAGGGAGTTTCTATCACGAAAGTGGCCCAAAAATAAACATTAATTTTAGAAAATATTAGATGGTTTCCCTAGGGGTAACTCGCAGTAATAGAGCCATGTGGACGAAAATTTCGTCCGTTTGGCTCTATCTCTAACCGTTTAGGCACTAGAGGGTCTTGTTTGACGAAAATAAGTTAAAAATTGCTGTAGTGAACAATTAAATGTAAAAGAAGGCCCAAAACCGCAAAAGAGGTAAGAAACTCCCTCCCCCCAACCCGAAAAAACGTTTTCTAAGCAGAAGGGTGGGTTGTAGTCGCGGTGTTTCACCGTTACATCCCTTTCTCGTGTCTACGGGGCAAATTTTAAGGACAACGCTTTGCGGGCCGAAGGCCCGTTACATCATTTGATTATGTTCTACAGCAAATCGCGTGACAGAAATGGTCGGGCCGCAGGCCGCAGGCCCGACCATCGTCGCCGGCAGGCCAAGCAGGCCCGGTCCCTGCCGAACGAAGTTGCCGGCGCAGCGAAGCAAAGCTGGCAACTTCGTTTGGCGGAAGGGCGGGCCTGCTTGTTTTTTTCGAATCGGACAACCCCCAGCCAAACCACCCCCACAAACACGCAACCCCTTTTTTTAATATCGGCCATTTTGGAACCTTAGGGTTGAAGTTTTGGCATGAAACTTTCAGGAATGATCCCTTTTGCCATTTAGAACACATCCATACAGATAAACCCGGGGTCAACATATTCAACCCCTTCCCAGAGGGTAGCTACCCCCGAGTGACCGTGCACCCCTTTGAGAGGGGATGGAGGGTTGGGTCTATGCGAATCTGTTGAAGCACGCCCCAAGGAAGCTTTCCTCAAATTTTCAAGTCGATCGGACCAACTGTTCCACGTACAGACTCAATAAAGTGCACACTGTAAAAAAAATCCATCTTAATTTTAAGAACACGTGTTTGGAAGCAATTTACAAAACAAATTTGCTCTTAAATTTAAGAACAAATTTTTTATGAAAATTTAGAGCATGTTTTGAAAATTAAGAACGTGTTATGAAACGACAAAAATTCTTTACTGTTCCAGCCTAACGCAAATCTGGAAAATATTTACTTCTTTTTCCTACGGACAGATGTTCAAACCCGACTT
>NW_026267305.1:490649-493352 GCF_000697945.3 Frankliniella occidentalis | reverse complement strand
ACCAAAAATTATCGAATTTGACCAAATTTGGTATCATTTTTCGCGTCTCGAAGAGACCGACCAAGCTGCGGCGCTTAATTTGTACGATTTGTCCTCCCTAAAGAGTTAAAATGTGCTCACTCCACTGGAGCACTAGAGCGGGTGAGTGACACGAATCGCACCGAGCCCCATCCTAGCAGACAATAGCCCGCCCCCGCCGCCCAGGCAGGTCGGGCCAGGCCGGGCCGGGCCACATGGTGCGCTCTCGGGCTGAAGCTCGACTCGGGTAGGCCTGAACTTTTGGCGCGGACACTGAAATCTGTGTCTCAAGATAAGTTGTCCAGAGCTCTAGACCACGGGGACTTGTGGGGAGGCATGCCCCACCAACCCCGGGTCATCCCAGAGCCGCGCGCAGCCCCTCGCTGGGCCATTCCCAGAGGGTCAGCCAGGTGTCGGCGCGGTGCCGGGGCTGCCGGGGCTGCCGGGGCTAGCCCACGCCTTTGGGGATTTACTCCTAGATGTTTTGATGTCGAGTTTTGAATTTTACTTCCTGCCCTTACTTGAAATTCGAGTATCAGAGTTTAAACTGCTAAATAGACCAATATAGGCTCTAAATGTGTCTAACCCTGTGTGGTGTGGCGTCAGGCGGCAGATATAAGCTCATAAAATGACCGCGCAGACCAAGATGTGTAAGGTAGAAAGATGTGTATATCTTTACCCGTTTTTTAAATTCCGAACATTGTATAGGAAAATTGTCATCATCAAGTAAATTTCCTACACATATTAAGGAAAATATGCCTACCAGACACGCATCGGAATTTTCCCATACATTTCTGGAGATTTATCTATACACTTCGTACTCTTCCCATACGCATCTTCCCAAATAGGAAAATTCCTATACATTTCGGGTCAGCGAGAGCTACTTTTTTCCGGCCTGATGCAATTGGGATGAACTTCGGAAGTGGCCGCACCTTCAGTTCAGGCGAGATTTAAAAAAAGGAAGACAAAAGCACCCCCAAACGTCAGTCCGTGACGCGTAGACAAGCCCTTATAGGAGTCGTGCCCCCCTGGAGAGTGAGAGTACCTTGTATTGAAAAAACTTGTTGAGTAGCTTGGTGAGCCTCGACTGACCGGAGGTGGAGGGGTGACACATCCAGTAGAGTATCTCGTGCAGCAGCGCTGAGATCGCCGTCTCAGGAGGCGGGCGACGACGGTGTTTCACTTTGGGCTAGAATCCAAAATTAGTGGACATAAATCATAATAGATACTGTGTGCGTTGCATGTACGATATCGGTCGGTAGGTGATGAGGGGTTTCCGGGTGCGCTGATTCCATTTTTTGATAAATTTTAAAGTGGTCGGTCCAGGTCAAAAAGGGAGGTAGTTTTCAAAATGTCACGCCATTCACTTCAAAATTTGGGAAGAAGAGCTTTTAGATGGGCTTTTGAGTTTTTAGGGCGAAGATTTACAGCTAAAAATACTAATGCGTTTTGAAATCCTTCAACATTGCACTATAAAGTCCACTAGTCGTTTTAGCTCCAATCATAGCACGAAAAACGAGTGTTGTTACTTCAGGTCGTTTCGGAAACGGAACGGCCGAGCGGGTAGGTTAAAGTGAACACTAGGATTAAACTTGTGTTTTTTTATTGTACGCCCAAAAATATTTTCATATCTTGAATCATAAAAATCCTAAAAATAAGTAGAGGCTGAGGGAGGGGGGAGGGATCCATGCACGAGTCACGGAAGTTGCCGCCCGGACAGAGTGCGAACTGGCCGTTCAAATCGACGCTCAGTGCTCTTCACTGCAGATTTGCTAGTTTTATAAAACTTTGCTATGCAAGAATCGTTTCGGAAAGTATATAATGCGTTGCCTCAGGTCACAATGCTATGGAATCCCTAAGAGAAAATAGACGTCTATTAGATGTTTAATAGACATCTACTGCTAGACGGCAAGTTGTCTAAAAGACGTCTTTGGTAGACGTCTATTAGACCGTCTTGATTGTCTCTATGGAGGCATCTATTAGACGTCTATCAGTAGACGTCTATATTTAGATGCCTTTTAGATATTTATAAGATTTTTATAATGCAACCTTCAAATTCCTATGCCTACGCCGAGACAAATTCCATAAACTTTCATATTTGGAATCATCATTTGTGTACTCACTGCGGTTTATCTCAAACTTTCTAGAACAATGAGCACTGTAGCTGAGCAGTTGTTAGCCCTCTCTCGGCCAGCCATACCTCAGCAGCCCTACACCCTATATCACTTCTCGCATTGACTGAGCACCGTCTCGAGAAGAGCTTCTATGTTTGTCTCCATCTCCAGGATGTCTAAGAGATCGTCATAGAGACAATGAGCAGGCAGAAGAAAAGACAATACACTCCACCTCTAAAACGTCTGCGAGGTGGCTCGATATACGGAGGAGTACGTGCAGCAGCCCGTAGTGACTGAAGCGTTAGTTGTTAGCGAAAATTTTCAGATTTAACGTTGAAAAGATCACAGTAACACAGTAAAGTATAGATGGAAGTGGAAGGCCAGGGCAGCGGGAGGGAAAACGTACGGGTGAGGGGAGGGAGGGATGAGAAGGCGTTGGGGCTGGGGGGTGAGAGGGAGGGGGAAGGGACACTAGAATATTTGAAAATGACGAAAAGTAAAAATGACACTCAAAATCAACATGGAAAAGTTATTGGCTTACTTCTTCCTTTGGGTCTTGTGGCCCGAAGTC
>NW_026267305.1:486453-490599 GCF_000697945.3 Frankliniella occidentalis | reverse complement strand
ACCCTTATCAGAATTTTCATAACCTGGTTTGCAAAATTAAGAAAACTTCTTAAATATCATAATCTGTTATTACGTTTAAGAACAACTGAAAATGTTATTAAATTTAAGAGACATTTTGGTCTTAAATTTCAGAATATTTTTTACAGTGTGGCAAATCGTTCAAAAACTACCCCCACGTTCAACCTGCCCTGTCTCCGAACTGAGGGGGGGTGGCAACCCCACCTTAAGCGTCCCACATCGGCCCAACCTTCATCTCGAAGGCCGCAGAGTCGTGGGCCCCTGCGCTGACGTTCGCGTCCGTGAGACCGATGTGAAGACGGTACTGCACTCGTGGACTGGGGCGCGCCGCGGCTGGACCAACACTTGCACGAGTCAAAAATGGCACCAACAACCGCAAAATCACGCCCCAACGCGAAATTTCAAGTGCAGAGTGAAATGTGCGTGCCTGGGGTCCATATGCCTACCGAAAAATTGACGTTCCCTTTCTTTTGATGCTCTGCAGATCAGTCACGTGTGTCCGCTTTGGCAACTGATCAAGTGCAATGCGGTCTTCACATCGGTCTCACAGACGGGAACGTCCAAAATGTACGAAAACGATACGGGCCTCCGGCCCGTCAACTTCCCGTCACTTTGACTAAGCATGCGGGCTTGTACACTATTTTACCTTTTCTATACTTACGTCAGCTGTGGCGAGCAGCGGCAGAATGTAGGCCGAAAGCAAGATGTGTGGGAGCACGTCGGCGAACGCCTCCTCCGAGCCGCGGGCGGCCCGCACCACCTGACTCTGCAGCGCCGTCCACGGCACGCAGTCGCCCCTCTGCAATTTCATTCAATGGCTCCAACAGATAAGGGGATTGTCTCAGCCAATTGGAAACTGGGTGCAACTTGTAGCTAAAAACTTGGTTTGCAACCGAAAATTTCTGCGATGTAGCTTGAAATATGCTAGTTGTGGAGTAAACACGTTTTACTTGTACCTGATTTTGAAGTGAAAAAATGTTTAACCTCTCGCCAATCCGATGGTTTCCGGTGAACTCTGTCATGCCTTTCAGAAATTAAGTCACGGTTATAATGGATTCTTTAGTTTAGTCGCAGCTGCGATTGTTCTACCCTCTTGAAACTTTATGGTGGACCAATGTGCCCAATGGTCCAATGTGCCCCACTCTCCCCTACTCACGTTACTCGTTACTCATTGTTCACCCATGCGATTTCAAAGTTGAGTAAAGTACTATACCTCGACACCGCGGTTGATCTGCCCCTGCACAGTTATGAGGGACCGCGTCACGGTCGACACCAAGCTGATTGTCAAGAACAAGCCAATGCATCCAATGTACGCGTTGTATTCGAAGATGGGCATCTGGATGTAGCCAATGGCCCCAACCACCTGACGCCAGGTGCTGCCAGGATCACCAGCACCTAGGCGAAAAAAAGGCTTCGTCAATTAGGTAAACTGGGAGGTAAAACGTAAACAACTAATTGATGGGCGCACTTTTAATTAGTCATTGCAAACCCTTTTGTGAATACTTAGTTCACACAGGCGATAAATCGACTTGCAAGCACACGCATACAACAAGGGCGTCCGTATACTCGCTCAACAACCAGTGTGTTCCTTGCGGTTTGCGTTGCCTACTTAACTTAATGGACCATACATTCGCGACAGTTCTTGTTGGCTGAGCAATAAGCGAAGCCCATTACTCAAATGATGATGAAAAAGTTTCGCGTCTGTCTGTTTGTCTGTCATCACGATAACTCGAGAAGGAATTGAGGTAGCGACCTTGGATTTTCAGGGTCGTTTTGTGTCATAACAAGACAGATCGAGTTCGAAAAAGAGCATTCTAGCTCAAAAGTTGTATTTAAAAAAAAATCGAAAACCACAGGTCTCACAAGTTTTTTAAAAATATTTATTTATGGTTTCCTATGGGTAACTCATAAAAGTAGAACCCTTTGGGCGAAAATTTTGTGCGTTCGGCTCTATCTTAACCGTTTGGGCGCCAGAGGGAGTTTTTGACGAAAATAAGCGAAAAAGCGTACGACCCTCTTAGTCGAAGTGACAGGAAGTTGACGGGCCGGAGGCCCGTATCCTTGTGTACATTTTTACACTACCCGACTTGGGTGTCAGCGCCGCACTTCTAGGTAGATGTATGTATGCCAGGCGCGTCGCAGCGTTACAGTGTTTCGTGACACATCGCGAAGCCTGTCACACGAGACGTGGTCTGGCGTTCATCTACCTAGTTTTTAAATCGGGCGGCACAACCATCAGACGTGTATAAACTTTGGTGAGTTCTATTTGTGAGGTTTCTCTGAAGTAAAGAATAATCTTTCCCATAAGCAAACTGAACTTCTACTGTACTATGATTAAGAAGATCAAAAATTATAAAAAGTGACTCATCCTATCCTAAAATATATGTTGGTGCAGTGGTGGTTTAAATGCTGTGCTGTGTGCTGGAAGAGTAATTGCAAATTAAAAATTAATTACTCACTGTTAAAAATTTTGGGGAGATTTTACAGAAAAAGTCTAGGTATACTTAGTGCCAAGTCAAAGTCTGGTAAAATTACCACAGTCTGTAAAATTACAGACACTTGTAAAAATAACTCCACAAAATTTCTGTAAAAGTAAAACCAAAAATTTCTGTAAATATTTTTACGAATGTTTCCTGTAATTTTTACCCACACTATTCTGAGGTAATATATGCAAGAAAAAAATATTTTTGGCGACTGTTTTCTTGTTCCATATATTTCATAATGAACCGCCGACCGGCTTCGTCGGTGAAAGTGCTGGAACCTTTAAACTCTTGGTGGGATCGAACCCCCGACCTCGTGGTCGTAAGCCCGATGCCTTGACCATTGCGCTACGGCGCGCTCCGTGCAGGTAGCCTGTCTGTACTCCATATCTTGCTTCCTACTATCCACGCGACTTTTCCTACGGTTAACTGCCCTCTCTCCTGATGTTGGTGAGTGATATCCACAAAATCAGGGTTCTTTCGCTGTTCGCTGTTTGAATGCACTAGCGTTCAACATTGAACACATTTTGTGGCCAATTTTAACCCTACTTCTTATTTGTTAGAAAAATTACAGAAAGTATCCGTAAAACTACAAAACAGAGTATCTGTAACTTTACTAACACATGTAAAATTACCGGAGCATATGGGGATTTTTACAGACGATTGTAATGTTACATTAGTTTTTCGTGAAAAAGACCTACAATCTGTAATTTTTCAGGAACTTTTAATTTTATCATAGTATTTCGGTAAAACTAACATGTTCTGTAAAATTACACTACAAAATCTGTACAAGATTACACGAATTATCGGTAAAATCACCAATATTTTTACAGTGTACTTCTTGAAGAGTTTCTATTTCCTTCTTGTGGAAATTTGACTGTTCTTTAGCTATAAAATCATGTGGAATCAAGTGTTTCGTTTGTACTATAAACTATAAATCCATCAGATGCCTAGTTCTTTTGATTAGGAAATAAAACTTTTCGGAACTCTCAAATGGCCTGTTTGCTGAGAATCACCGAATGGCTCTGCCTTGCTTTTTCTGGATTTAGTTTACATTTTTTTTCTATTTTGTACAACTTTCCGTATTTCTTTTCAGATGTGATATGAATTTATGCTTGCTTTCTGTCGTCGATTAACTTTGCTGCGATGTGGACTTCTAGTTTTCCTTTGCGTTTCAATTTTGTTTCTTGTGGAGCTTATCTTTATTGGATGCCCCTTATTTATTTAATGACTGTGTTTCAATTTCTTCTATGGACTCCATCCCTTTATGGAATTCTAGTTTTTAATTCCTTGTTTCAATTTTCTAGATTCTCCTATATGGACTGCGTCCTTCTACTTTTTTCACTGAGAATAACTCTGACCGTTGTCTTATGCTCTTAAAAATCAGACACTGACCCAGAAGAGGTAGAATTTGCTTCCTGAATCAGACTCTGTGGAGTGATTATAAGGACCACATCGTCTTCCTGGCCAAAATGTCCCTCAAATATACCGAATAATAAAATACAGTTTTAACGGTGGGGGAGTGGGGTGGTACTTCACAAAATGTAAATTGGGGTACTATCAGCTCAGAAAGAATTGAACCCCACTGACATCCATATTCCAAGCAAAAATGGTTTACGTATTTCTGTTCTGGTAGTACACCAGACCT
>NW_026267305.1:478842-481228 GCF_000697945.3 Frankliniella occidentalis | reverse complement strand
CACCCCATCCCTGCACCGAGACCTGCCTACACCCGGGCCATTGCTACCGACCGCGGGTCATAACAATTGGAAGCAACCTCACCAACCCAATCTCTCACGTTAAAGAAGCAGAAGTAGTTGCCTACCTCCTTGGCGGACCCACATTTGTTATTATAGTTTGGTTCTATATTTGTTGCGTGTACTCTTGTTTCAATGTCCTTCACTCGGCTGCCCCGTGCATAATGCAAACGCACGGAGCCCACCGTCTGATGAAGTCAAACAGGAATGAAAGACCAACTTCTGGGGAACATTCTTTCACACGTTGCAGACACTCAGACAAATTGCAACGAACGACACCGTCTCCGAGAGAATTAGTTACATGCTGTAACAAATGTTTACGGCTGGTTAACGCAAAAGTTATGCTTATTCTTAAATGCCATAGTGCAACAATGTCACGAATCATAGAAAACAGTACCTCCCATTCTGTAGACCTTATTTTTTCCTCCACACCAGCAAAGGCACTCAATTATTTCTGCTGTGAAGCGGAACAAGGGGCTAACTTGACTTAGCACCAAACTGAGATTTTGATGCCATATTAGAGTACGTTATAATCCACATCTGTCCACCAGACGGTTTGGTGCTAAGTACCATAGATTGGGGTATATAGGGGTTTGTAAAAGGGGCTAACTAGACTTGACTTGTTTTGTACGATAGTTGTCACGTACCAGAAGGCTACCAAAGGTGCTAAGTGAACTTGACCCCAAAGTCATCAGATTTTCTCAAGAAGCAAAAGGAGTGAGGTTGACTTAGATCCTTTCGCTATCATATTTTGATCGTGACATGTTAACTTGGCCCCTTTTGCACTGATAAAAAATTAACAGAGAATAATGTCAATAAAAGCATTATTTTGTACTGTCAGGTGTCCAGCATCAAGTTTTAAGGTATAGCTATACTATCTGGTTGAAATCGAACGACGAATTTGGGTTTGGCAAGGAGCTTTCATTCATAGTCTTTAAAATGGTAGAAACTTGGCTCTTTTTGCGATTTCTCCTCCAAAAAGTCAAGTTGACTTAGCCCCTTTTGCCAATTTTCCAATGACTTAACTCTAAATTCTCATCATGTGAAGAGAGTCAAGTCAACATGTCTCGGTATGTCAGTGATGGTAAAAAGAGTGAAGTCCTATATCTCAGTGAAGGAGAGTGATATTGAAAAACTTCCAAATGCCAGTAATATCATTGACAGAAGTGTATTCTATCTGCATCATAATTTTTTTGAAAAGTTATGTGCAAATGGTTTTTTGCGTTTGCTGAAAACCTTGGTTTTTGGACTTAGCCCCTTCTTCCGCTTCACAGCAGATTTTTCATATTTGCAAGGCCACTAAAAATCTTTGATTTTTTGCAGAATACTTGTGGCCTCCTGATGGCGAACTGTTGGAAATTATTTCGTAACACCACAAAAAATGCCCAGTTCATTTTTTCTACACAAATTCTTTGTTTTTAACGAATACATTGGTAAAATGACAAACAGTTCGATGCCTTCCAATGACAAAGTCCGATGTGTTGCGTTCCCGTTACACAAAGTTCGATTTGTTTCGCTCCCGTTTAACAAAGTTCGATTTGTTTCGCTCCCGTTTAACAAAGTCCGATCTGTTCCGCTCCCGTTACACAAAGACTGATCTGCTCTAGGCCGCTCTCGGGAGACCCAAGTCTAGAGCTCTACCGCAGTTTTGCTGTTAGAGCATTCAATTTTTCCTTTACAGTATGTTGTTCTTTTATCTTTTCGAAACAGACAGCAGCTTTTACTGTTTTTTCTACCGGCAATATTAGCAAAATATAAATATTATAAGACCGAGTTGCAGAGCGCGACGGAAATCAGATCGAACTTTGTGTAACGGGAGCGCAACACATCGGACTTCGTCGTTAGGAGGCATCGAGTTTGTCATTTGGTTGTTGAATAATCCTGGACAGAACAATCTTTGAAACGAACACTCGAACATCCTAATCAATTGACACTATAAAATTATGATGTTACGAGTACTACGGAAAAAGGGACTTCCGGCCCCAAATTTGATTTGTCGGAGCCATTTTACTTCAAAATTAGGGAAATGAATTTTCTGATATTCGATAAAGGTATTCATTAAAAGTTCTAATTTTGACAGATTGTTATAAATAAATCGACGCTTAAGTGATATTAGATAATCTAGGGCCGCTTCAGCCCAAAGAAGGGTGTGGTTCGCTGCCAAATGTCACAATTTTTCGATATAAAGCCTTTTTTACGATATAATAGACCATTTAGTCGTTTTCAACTCTTTTTCGTCAAAAAAGAATGCCCTCTATCACCCAAACGGTGCAAGATAGAGCATTAGGGACGAAATTTTCGACCTGAGATTCTACTTTTGAGAGTTACC
>NW_026267305.1:474431-478792 GCF_000697945.3 Frankliniella occidentalis | reverse complement strand
TGCGACCTCTAGTTTTTGATTTTCTTAACACTAGAACTACCGGGATTTTCGTACACCTAGATCTACCGGAGGGGTCATTTTGACCCCTAAGTGCTATTCTGCCGTTTTAGCTGTTAAAAGACTGCGTTTTCGGTTCTACATTTTCTTATTTTCGATTTTTTTGACCCTTGATGCAGTATTTGGATCTACGGGGGTCCCTGTGTGGGGGTAGGTAGGCAACCCGCAAAGCACAAAATGCAATTTCAACAAGTTTTACAGATTTTTTTCGCAATTTTTCGTTTCGTTTCGGAAAAATTGCATAGGATTACAATGAAAAACAATCATTCTCAACATTTTAGCATAGCCTGTGTTTATTTTAGACTGACCAACAACCGTAAACACCGCAAATACGGTGAGTTATTCTGAAACTTTGATTCTGCGAATAAAACAGTATACAAATATCATGCAATAACAGTCGTAATAGACCATTTATCAACATTTTTAACCTTTGTTCGACCATGGAACGCGTTTTCAGGCCGACAGAACCGTTTCGAATGCCTCACAAGTATTATGTAAGGAAAACTTGATTTTGTGATGTGTGGGTTGCCTACCTATGCTGATAGAGGTTCAAAATTGTCACACGACCAAGCGGAAGTCAATACTTACCACACAAAACAACAATAGCAAGGTCTAAGTTCAAAACCTTTCGTTAAAACCATCAAAGCCCTCGAAAACTAACACAGGGGGTCAAAATGACCCCTTCGGTAGAGCGAGGTATATGTTATAATATCTCCTAAAGTTTTTGACGCACATGCCTGATTTTTCGTGTTAAAGCGTATTTTGGTGACCCATGAAAAGTCAAAAAGTGGCGGGTCGGTAGAAAAATTTTTTGATAGTTCATTTGGCAATTTAAAATCAAAAGGGGTCATTTTGACCCCTCCGGTAGTTCTAGTGTTAAAAGTCAAATTTTGAGGTAAAATTCTTACCTTCGAACTCGATCTGTCTTTTAATGATACAAAACTACCCTAAAATTACCAGATCGCTATCTCAATTCCTTCTCGAGTTATCGTGCGGACAGCCAGACAAACAGAATGAAGCTTTTTCGGTCAGTGGAGTTATGGGCTTTGCTAATCGCTCAGCCAACAAGAACTGCTCGGCGGCTCGTCGGTGACAGAGGTTTAAATTTAGTCATTTATCGTTGCTGGTTGTCGGTTACATACCTGTTTTCGAACTTTTCCTATTGAACGCGTGACTGTACCTGTCGCTCATACCTCCTATTGTCATGTCCAGAATGTCGGAATAGTGACGATGTTCCAGTAATAGGCCCGTGCCCACCGCCACATACACGGTGGCACCATACGAGAGAAACAATTTGGTGTAGAGCCGACTTTGAAGAGCAGACTGCTGCATAGCTACCTGCGGTGTTTTGTACCAAGGTTTCATTGTTATTATTTTTTCTTTCATGGTTATCGGTGTTGATTAGAAAATCGTCCATAAACTGGAATAAGAGGTATCTCTTTTTGATTTTCCACCTCTACTTTCGACAGCGGACCGACAAGCGTCACGTACTTTGCCTTTATTGTCAGCCAGCCGATACGTGCAGTCGGCCAGGTCTGCCACCCACTCCATGGTGCTGAACAATGTATTTCTATTTCTGGTGAAGATGAGGGAGTTGACGATTGACGAATAGGCGCTGAGAAACACGCGAATGTTGAACTGCTTGGATGAAGCCGGCTGATCAGTCCATTGCGCCGCAGCAGAGACGTACATAGCATACGCAAGGCTCACTACAGTAAACTGGAGAGGAATGCAAACGTAAAGGGAGGTTTCCAAAATAAGCGACATATTTGTGTCTTTTGGCCGTAGAATCGTTATTTTTCTGTCGTTTTCGAAGCCCTTTGGCTTATTTGATTCGGGGGAAGGTGGCGAGTAAAATTTTAGTTGAAAGTAGGCAATGTCAGAGGTTAAAGTAATCGAAATTCGGTAATTGTATACTTGAGTCACTCCTCGCCCTGGAGTCAGTCAAGTATACCATCGGAAAGGTATTTTTCAGTAGAATTCTGAACAGTATTTATATATTGGCGTTCGAGTCTGGTTTTCCTCAAAGTCAAATAAATATGCGTCGCCGCTAACCTTCAGATGCACTTTGAAGACGGCAGAATAACTTACGTTTACGGCTAGTCCTGACGTTCATCGCCCTGGCGGGGTTTTTTAAATCATTGCTCCTGCATTAAAGACTACGCCTGATTCATAATATTAGGCTTTCTTTCTCTACCGTTGCTTAGATCACAGTTTTCACACTTCTCCAAAATGCCTTCTGCTAGGCGTGGTCCTACCCAGAAAGGGGGTCTAGTGTAGGGTAAGTCGTATATCGCTTATTTTCGATTCTTGGGTTGTA
Source organism: Frankliniella occidentalis (assembly GCF_000697945.3). NCBI lineage: Eukaryota > Metazoa > Arthropoda > Insecta > Thysanoptera > Thripidae > Frankliniella > Frankliniella occidentalis. Next base: position 476,415 of record NW_026267305.1, on the reverse strand, counting down.
ATAGTGTTTTCCAGGCGCCATTTTGGATGAAAACTCCTGGAAACATGTTTTAAGTTTTTTCCTTTAACGTTGTCATAACCCTACCTTGCCTGTTATTCTGGCCTGCCATAAGAGGTGGTTTTGAAAACTTCAATTTTGGGCGTATTTTTTTCTTCACTAAACACGCAATTTTACGGTCCTCTGGGAGAAAATTTTAAGGAGAAGGCTCTATCTCAGCCGGTTTTCGAGCTACGAATTATTATTGGAAGCGAAAAGATTGCTTATTTACAGCAATATAAAAACAATTCATATCATGCAAACCGGCTCTATCTCTGCCGGTTTGCATGATATGAATTGTTTTTATATTGCTGTAAATAAGCAATCTTTTCGCTTCCAATAATAATTCGTAGCTCGAAAACCGGCTGAGATAGAGCCTTCTCCTTAAAATTTTCACCCAGAGGGCCGTAAAATTGCGTGTTTAGTGAAGAAAAAAATGCGCCCAAAATTGAAGTTTTCAAAACCACCTCTTATGGCAGGCCAGAATAACAGGCAAGGTAGGGTTATGAAAACGTTAAAGGAGAAAACTTAAAACATGTTTCCAGGAGTTTTCATCCAAAATGGCGCCTGGAAAACACTATTACAACGCAAGAATCGAAAATAAGCGATATACGACTTACCCTAGTCGAGTGCCGCCACGTGTGAGGCTACACTGTAAACAATTTCTATAGTAGCTTTCCTATAAATGTATCTGCAGCAATTCACATATACATGTATAGGAATTTTCCAATACAGGCGTATGGTTATTCTACCATACGCGATAGTATTCTTACCATACAAGTATAGGAATTTTCCTATACACCTGTGTAGAGGATATGTACTATGTGTGTGTGTGGCATTATTCCTACACATGTATAGGAATTTTCCTATACACTCAATGCTTTTTCAAAAAAGGAGAAAGTTTTTCTAACCACTTCCACGCCGTTGCCCTCGTTCCTTGTCGCCTTCCTACCGCCTTTCGGTAATTGCATTTGAATAAGCATTGATGTAATTTTGTAATACCTTACCGGATGGAGAGTTGAACCTCGGACTTCTGGCTTGCGATCCCGTCACGGTGACTACTAGAGCTCTGGACAACTTATCTTGAGACAGAGTTGCTTCCGAGCTCACACCCGGAGAACAAAGGAAATACAGTCCGCTCAGGAGCCACTGGCGGGTCTCCGCGCGGGGGCTGCGGAGGCGGGTACGGGAGAGTGTCTATTGAGGAGCCCGGGCGAGGAGGCGAGACTAATAGCCCCTAAACAGCCGGCTCGACTTCCTTAATTTTAACAAGTCCATTTTCGGGGGAAATTGTTATGATTTTTAACCCGTGGCATTGACCAATCAACTTCTAGTGAAAAATAAATACATGACGTATTTTGAATCATTTTAATCGGACGTTTCGTTCTCAAGTTGTCACACTAACGAAAGAGCTTAATAAAACGGACATCTGCTCAGGAAATCGGAAAAAACACTCACTTTGCTAGTGATTATTTCCTAAACGTTCACAGATAGAGTAGTAAGTCATAGAAACTCAAATAATATTTGGCAAATTCTATACAAATTGTCCAAAAGTAAATTAAGCGTAGGTGCCACCGTTTTTTCAGCAAACGCATCTTAACATCGCCTAGTCGTCACAGATTTGGCACAAAAGCAAAGCCTGGCACAGCCTTTCATTCAAAAATTTGAACGAGGTTTCTGAAGTTTTAACTTTGAATAACCCGCGATAAAAATGATAAGAGGGAAGAACAACAATCGAGCATATTAAACATATTTATTAATAAGAATTAACAGAAAGAGCATTTTAAAAAAAATGCTGTGGCCCTATTTCCGCCTGAGTCTTACGGAATAGTGACCTACTGCCGGGTGGGTCACAAAGACAGCAGAATTTGCTCGTCAACATTGTCGTCACTTGCAATTACTTCTTCCTTTGGGTCTTGTGGCCCGAAGTCAAAAAATTTAAATAAAC
>NW_026267305.1:464022-471791 GCF_000697945.3 Frankliniella occidentalis | reverse complement strand
CATTTTTAATGGTACTAGTTTCAAAGTTTTTTTTCTAGCTGTTCCGTTGTCATGTTTTGTTCTCAGGCCCCAGTAATTAGGAGTGGGAGTGTAATGACTTTTGACCTCGACAAATGAATGCTGTAAGCAGATTTAATACCCTCACTTGCCTCTGTTAAAAGTGAAATTATATCAAATAATATTCATTTTAATGTGTTAAAACTTCTCCCGCACTGAAAATTTAATGTGTCATGCTTTCATTCATTTTCATCTGATCTCTCCGAAGAGTTTTTATAATCACGAGCCAGTTTGTGAATTGAAAGGTCTGTAATATAACTTATCATGGAATGTAGTAATTCAAATTCTTTCACCATTTTATTTCAGTATCATTAGAAATATTATGGAAACTAACCCTCATCTCGTTTAGATTTTAAAATTTGATAAAACAACTGAAAATAACACATTTTAACGAAAAACCGATATTTTTGTTACGCAACGCGGTGACGGATTTTGACAAGCGGCATGTCGTCTGACTCGGTTTTTAGCGTAGATCACGTCTTTGATAACGGCCTTTGTCTGCGATTGATAGTTTGAGCCACAGGCTAAATGTGTAACGTCTTGGCCCGATGACCCATAAGAAACTAATGTTAATTTTGAACCCACTTCGGGAGGGTCAAACATTCTCCGATCTGGCTGAATTTTTTTTGAGAGCGTTTTTTATGGATTGGCACGAAATGGGCAATGTGAACTTAAACATTTTAACAAAACGTTTTTCTTGGTCTACTCTACCCTAGCTTGCAAGGCAAATAGGGGTATTTTCGGAATCAGGGCGGCGAGTTTAGTCGAATGGGACATGTTCCGACCCATTTCGAGCAATTTAGTGATGCTGCACTTGGGCAGGGCCTACTTGGGGGCCAAAATCACCGATGTGTATCGCTTCTTTTCCTGTTGTTCTAGCCTGGTTTGAGCTGCGTCGCTGTCCCGAGAGACCTTGACCTCAGCCATTGGTCCTATCAGTCAGATTCGTTGCCCACCATTCTTGCCGCTCCATTCGAGTCGAACGCATCGGCGGCGCTCTGCACGAGAACTGACTTGTGCTCCCTTCCTCGCCACAAGGTAAAGTTTGACACAACTTTCTTCCAAATGACAACATGAATAGATAATACACAGCAGAAGCTTGAGTATATAAGATGAATCAATAGTGCCGGAAACAGCCCATATAACTTACTAAATGTTGAAGTATGCACAATGCGTTATTCAACAAAACATAAGCATCAGGATATAGTTGAAGTCAGTCAAATCTACCTATTTTGTCCACTGTTGATGCTGTTTCCGGTGATATGGGTTCTTTACCTTCTTTACTTTTGATGGACACTGATTGAAAATTTTTACAACGCTTGTGGTAAAAAGTTTGATCGTGACACACAAGTAGGTATTCACTCTGGTAATTGTCGGTTTTGCGAACTATAATTGATCTGTAACATTTCTGTAATGTAATAGGCAATATGAGCTGTGATTAGGCAAAATCAGCAATGTTTGTAAAAGGTATTTGGTTCTCTGCGCATAACAAAACTGCTCCAGTTTCATAGTTATTCAATGGTTCTGGTTCTAAGTTACTGAAAATCCTGCCCCATACACTGTTAAAATTAGATGAAGAATCACGACATTTCCTAGAACAATATAGTCGTTCCCGAGAATTTTCCATAACGACTATTTCGTCGTTAATTTTTAAAACTGCTCTTTTCGTTTTAAAACAACCATAGTCGTCAATTTATGAATTTCATCGCAGTTAAACAAACGACTAAGATGCAAACAGTTACGACTTAGATAGTTAATTTACGACTTCGAGCACAAATTCACGACTTTGATCGCAAATGTACAAGGTCGTAAACTTACGACAAAAATAGTAAAATTGCGACAACTGAAGTAAATTTCTGACTAAAGGTAACGTTTCATAAACATCATGGGAAGGTGCTCATTTACCAGGCGACACAGTTGCCCTCCTAAGACTGGAGCAGGCACCATTGTCGCCCAGTTTCTGGGCACCCCGAAATAAGAGGGTACCTGCTCAGGACTGGATGTCGAGGCCCATGCTCGCAGACTGCTCGATTTTGCCCGGTCCCGTCCGAGTCTCGGGATTTCCTCCTCAAAATACGATTTGTTTGTACAAACTGTACAGTGTACGGGGGAAGACCTTGAGGGAATTCCCGGCCCGGGCACCCGAGTGGCCCAGACCGCCGCCGCTGATAAGGAGACATTGCGCTGCGACTCGTTCGCAGTCACTGTCATACACCGTGTTCGCAATCTAACGCATGTGGCCGTGTCATCTTTTTCGTTCAGAGCTATACTGTGGTGCATGTGAAGTTGTCGCATGTTCAGTAAGGTGAAGAAACAGTCAAAGCACAATTTGGCAATGTGATATCGCCAGAAAAGTCCATACTTTAGCGACAATAAGGGAAAAACACTGTGCATTTTTACCCTCCACGTGGCTGATAAATGCACAGCGGCGGGTAGGCCTAAAAGTTGCACAGTCTCTTTTAGTGCACTTTTAGCCCTTCAAAGAGAAAAATATGTACACGAGGCGATGACTGCAATGATTTTGGGCTTCTCTGATTTTCTCCGACTTTCTCCAATTTTCTCCGATTTTTGTAAAAATCGGTAAGATTTGGTCGATTTGGTGATATCACTTAACGTTTGGGCCAGTTTGAACCTGTTTGGCACCGGATAACACGTCGGACAGCCTAGGAAAGGCATTATTTGTCGATGATTTGGCACTTCTGGACCTTCTAGGAGAGAGGGAGCCGGGTGCAGTGTTGCGCGGCTGGTTCGAAAAGAGCCTCTAGACATTAACTATTGATTTGCAACCGTTTCGCACAAGATTTGCACATTGATACTCCACGAAATGCTCAGATTTGTACTGCATTAGGCACTTCTGGTACCTTCTAGGAGAAGTGGATCTAAAAAACGATGACGCGCACACGGGATTTTCGGGGACTTTCAGTATGATATTAAGGACACTTTTAGGGACACGTGTGAAAATTTATAGCTCAATTCTATTTTTTTTTTCCAGGTCAAAACCTAGAACTCCTGTGCTAGTTAGCGTTATCCCCATCATGAAACGTCGTATAATATTTTTTTTGTAACTGCCACCGACGATAAAATTTTTGCACCTTTTGAGCGAATTTGCGAAGGCGTAAGGGCCTGTCCGCTCCCAATACTTTTAACTAAATGCATGGGAGAATTTCTCCTGTACGCTTTATTTCAAGCTTAACGTCTTCAATCGTATCTGTACGCTTCATTGAAGCGTACACTTACGCCTTAAGGCTAATAAGCTCTACCTGTGTGTTCGCAATAGGAGAACCTACCTAAACCCACTGGGAAAACCTACGTAGTAAGTTTTATAGGACCTCTAGCCTCCTCTTTGGCCACCAACGTACATTAAGGATGGCACCCAACATTTGCCAAAACAACATCATGTGCAACAGAGAAGTTGAAGGGAGCAGTCTGCCACTTTTTGGGGAGATGGAGGTATCATTGAACTTATAACTTAAGTTTTTTAATACTAGAGACAAACGGTGGCAATCACCCAAAAACCGAAGTTTTTAGATATTTTGAATGCAGTGATTTTTAATGTATCATCATTTTGGGAGGAGTTTCGGGAGTTGCAAAGCAGGTCGTCAAAATCAGCGCATTTTCAATGTGCTCACGATTTCTCCAGAAGTATTAAACCCCTCTCCGATCGTTTTTCCCTCTTAAAGAGCATAAATTTGCGCACAAAATGAACCTCTTACTTTGAACGGCACTCAGGATTATTCTCTTTGGGGGTTTGAAGTGGCGCTTAGGATTATTCTCTTAGGAGGCTTCGGTGTAATAGCTTCAATTTTATTTGTTATTGCAGTCCCGTGGTCTTCACCGTCACCACCTATACCGCCACAGCTCGATCGCAACATGACAAAAACGGCGTGGTTGGGCGTACTGCTTGCGCTTACCACCGCCCTGCCCGGGTCGTTTTCCTGCCTGGAGGTCGAGCGGGACTGCACCCTTGACATGCACTGCTGCCAGGGGATGACCTGCAAGAAGGATGCCGGCTCCGTGTACGGAAAGTGCCGTTCTGGTGCAAGTGGTTCTGACAGTGAGAAGTACGTCGCGGAGTTTTGGCAGCACAGTGGCCCCGGTGGCAACGGGCTTGTGGTCACGGCCAATGCCCATAATCTTGGCCAATGCCAGGGCTTCTCTGGACACTTCGAGTATCTCAACGGCGAGGTGTCAGGACTCAAATGGTCTGACAACGTCGTCCTGGTGGTCTACGACGCGGTCAACTGCGGTGGCAGCAGCTTGGTTGTATACTCTTCGGGCCCGCACAAGATGAGGAAAAGTGACGGGATGACGGAGGACAGCGCCTTCCTGGCAGGCGTCGTGGCCAACCTGGAGACTGTGTGCCTGAGGGACCGTTGCGGATACACCAGCACTTCAAACAGCGTATCCTACAACGTTGATGGCAGCGTGGGCTTTAACGTTGGGTTTTTCTCAGCCGGCGTCGGTGGCGGCCGCGGCGAGTCGTGGGGAAAGGACACGGCGTGGGACCGGTGCGAGTGCACCAGGACCTGGAACGATGACATCAGGTCCTTCCGGATGTTCCGCAGAAATATAGGGACGAGCAAGGATGTTCGTCGCCGTCGAAGGGAGATTCCTCGTAAAAATCTTTCCCCGGCTGAGCAATAACGAAGCAAACATCCAACCTAACACATTATCAACACACTCTATATCGGAATACTTAATCTCGGGGATGCGATACAACGGAAACGCGACGGCCGAGCGGGTAGGTTAAAGTGAACACATTTGTTTTTTTATTGCGAACCGGCCGTTCAAACCGCCGCTCAGTGGTCTTCACTGCAGATTTGCTTGTTTTATAAAACTTTGCTATGCAAGAATCGTTTCGGAAAGTATATAATAAGTTACCTCAGGTAACAATGCTATGGAATATAACAAGATCTCCCCTGTTTGGCGTCTTTTATTTTGTAAACGAACCGAACTTTGCGATCGCTGAGGGGATCCTGCAATCGATTGTAATTTTACAAATTTTGGTGGCAACTTTTTACGCAATTCAATGTTTGTTAAATTACAAACTAAAACGATTGTAAAAAAAATTGCAAACGCGTTTTGAAATTTCAGAATCTGCGATCTGAAAATTAAAAACGTTAATGTTAATTTTCAAAGCATCAAGGTTTATATGATTAAAGGCATTTGCCATGAACATGGAGTAGGTGAACCCCAAACGGTCTAGGGTTCAGCTGGTTGGGCTGAGGGAGTGCCCGATACCTCTGAGGGTAAAGTCACAACAAAAATACGGGAGCGCGTCACAGGCACCCCCTACTGAACGGGTGCGAACGGCGCCGCACCGAACGAAGGAGAGGTAGCGGGGACCGGCGCTGGAATTGGACCAATTATTTGGGGCACTTGCGTGACTTTTTGCTCATAAACAAATGCGTAGCCAGCAACAGCCTTGTGTTACAGATCATATCGCACGAAAATACATTTCAGTTTCTTGTGCACATTTTAGTTAAATACTAATAATTGCTCTTGGAAGAGACGCGCTGACCACAACGCCATCTGGCGGCAGTTCTTTGAAGTACAGTCGGTGTTTCGTCGTATGAAAGTCCAAAGTCACAACGGGCCTATAGGTGTGGAGGTTCGTTGTACTGTAGTAAATCTGATGGAGGACTTGTGCAAGGTCTGTTTTATTTGGTTTTACTTCGGAAAATTACAATCAAATCTCACATTTCCGATAGAGTGATCACAATTTTACAATCGCAAATTGTAAAATTACAAATGTTTCCTAATTTTCAGAAGACAGATTTGAATTTTCAGAAAACCGTTATGAATTTTAATAACGAATTGCAAAATTGACAATGTTATGAAATTTCCCAACCACGTTTGCAATTTTACAACTGATTCTGATGTGAAATTTCACAACTTTTTTAACAGGGAAGGGATCCTGTCGCACAGGTTCAATGTTTTCAGTATTTCAGATGACGAAATAATTCCGCCGGCAACTCCGTTTGGCGGAAGGGCGGGCCTGACCATTTCCTTCACGCGATTTGCTGAAGAACCCAAAGGGTTGTACCTTGACGAGTTACCCTTTAGGAGAATATTTGAACTTTGGATACCCCTACTCACATCCCTAGGGGTGGTTGTCAGGATTTGCCGTCGGCGTTTCGTTCTCTAAGAGTCAACCTTCAGATACCCTGAAAATTTCAAGTCTCTAGCACATCTCCTCCTAGTGGAACAGACAGACACACATACATACAGACACGAGGTCGTTTGCATAATCCCGCTGGATAGCTTTTTCAAAGCAGAAGGGCGGGCTAAAAATAACGATCAAAGAGCCCATCTTTTGGCCTCTAACCCTAGCTCATGTTTATCAACATTTTATAAATTTCCATACTTTTATTTCCTCAAGGGGGTGCAGCATCCTGAGACATATTCCATAAACTTTCATATTTTTGAATCATCATTTGTGTACTCACTGCGTCTTATCTCAAACTTTCTAGAACAATGAGCACTGTAGCAGTTGTTAGCCGTCTCTCGGCCAGCCATAGCTCAGCCCTACATCCTACGTCAATTCTCGCATTGACTGAGCATCGTCTCGAGAAGAGCTTTAATGTTTGCCCCCAGGATGTCTAAGAGATCGTTATGGAGACAATGAGCAGACAGTAATAAAGATAATACGCTCTACCTCTTAAACGTCTCCCAGTTGGCTCCATATACGAAGGAGTACGTGCAGCAGCCCGTAGTGGCTAAAGCAATAGTCGCCAGTGTAGTAATTTTTTTTAGATTTAACGTTTAAAAGAACACAGTATAGATGGAAGGCCGGGGCAGCGGGAGGGAAAACGTGAGTGTGAGGAGAGGGGGGGATGAGAGGGGGTAGGGGTTGGGGGGGGTGAGGGGGGCACTCGAATATTTGAAAATGACCAAAAGTAAAAATGACACTCAAAATCGAAATGGGCAAGTTATTCGCATATTCCATTCTGTATTTTTAGCCCGCCCTTCTGCTTTGAAAAAGCTATCCAGCGGGCTTATCCAAACGACCTCGTGTGTGTCTGTGTGTCTGTCTGTTCCACAAGAAGGAGATGTGCTAGAGACTTCAAATTTTTAGGGCATCTCAAGGTTCACTCCCACAAAACAAAACACCTACGGCAAATCCTGTCAGCCACCCCTAAGGGGCTGAAGAGGGGTATCGAAGTAAAGAGCAAAGGCCAAAAAAGTTGGAAAAAATATTTTTTTCTATGATCTCCTAGGGGGTAACTTGAGAAAGTAGAGCCCTTCGGGCGAAAATTTCGTCCGTTTTGCTCTATCTCTCACCGTTTGGGCTTTAGAGTGAGTTTCTCTCACAAAAGTGGCCCAAAAATAAATTTATTAATTTTCGAATATATTGGATGGTCTTCTAAGGGGTAACTCGTCAAAGTAGAGTCCTTGGGGCGAAAACTTCGTCCGTTTTGCTTTATCTCTAACCGTTTACGCGCTAGAGGGTCTTTTTAGACGAAAATAAGCCCAAAATTGCCATAGTGAACAATAAGATGTAGATTAAGGCCTAAAAACCGCAAAATAGAAAGGAAACTTTCCCCCACCCCCAAAAAAGGTATTCTAAGCAGAAGGGTGGGTTGTAGTCGCGGTGGTTCACCGTTACACCCCTTTCTTGAGTTTTTGGGGCAAACTCAAAGATGACGGGTTTAAGCGGGCCGAAGGGCCGCTACATCATTCGGTCATGTTCCTCAGCAAATCGCGTGACA
>NW_026267305.1:460704-463460 GCF_000697945.3 Frankliniella occidentalis | reverse complement strand
CTGCGGCTGTGAGCCTGATCCGCCCCTGCAAAAAAAAAAAAGTTTTGTCTGCGGAGTGAAGTTAAGCTGGTCAAGGGCGGTCCTGCGAGTTGGCAACCTTTAGATGCAGCTCCATGTCGACCTTACGTCAGGTGGCTTCACAGTGTCGCACCGTGCCCGTGGCGAGTCTGCCCGGTTCTGCCTTTGACTGCACGGCGATCAATCATTTTGTGATCACCTCATTAGGCGCGATCGTTTCAAAAGACCCAGTGGCATTTCGTGGAAGACTATGCCACCACCTTTTTTTCCTCATAGCGTAATTGCGCCATTCCGGCGCACAGTGGGACGGATCTCGAAAAAGGTGGACATAATTCAAATTTCTACAATATCACATTAACTTTTTTGTTCATACAGGGTGAATCTACAACCTTTAAAGCATCCAAAACGATTCTTCTCGCATTTTTCAATCAGGTGTGTCGTTTTCTATGAGCCCTCAAAGGTCCGTCACTAGAAGCGCAAATTACAAGTATTTTATATGCTGTTTCTCACTAAACAGGGGCCTGAAATCCAAACCAAAGTTAAGAGGGATGCGCAAAGTTTTTTGATGGATTTGGACATGTCATAGCTTCAATGACTTTTTAAAGTGAGTACTAAGTACTACTACTATTTTAAGCCACGGTTTTGAAATTGTCTCTTGTTTAGATTTTAAGGATTTCAGTATACCCTCCCCTTAAAGGGCTACACTAACTGACCATGTTGAGCTACAATTTCGACACAGGTAGGTCGGTCCTGGCCTAGAGTACTTCGAATCTCAACAGATTTTTCATACTCAATCAAGTGTACACGAAACAGACGAAAAACAGCCAATTTTGTTCGAAATTAGGGCTCATGACTGTACCACACTGTGTGGAATTTTTTAGGCTTTCCCCACCAAACAGGAGGGAATTCCAGGTCATTTGTGATCAACATATACTTAAACAACCCTTCAAGAAGGTTTTATTGGTTGGATGATTCCCAAAAATAAAAACGTATTTAAAAAGTATTTTATTTTTCATAAATTTCATTTTAAGTTCAAAATATCAACAGGAAAAGACTTGTAAGCGATGCTGTACTAATCGTAACATTCTATTAAACACAGTTCATACAAGGTCTTCGCTTCCCCCTTTGCCAGCTTCTCTAAACAGTCTTACAAGTGCAGCAAGACAAGTTAAAGTTCAAAGTTTTTAGATGGGGGAGTCTGTAAATGCATTTGAATCCTGCTAATGTGCAAAATTAGGTATGGTTGTGGTTGACATCGATACCTCCATTAGAGCAAGATGCTTCGTCTTCCTTACAAAACCAGCACCGAATGATTCCATACAAATTATTTTAAAATCTGCTGAGAGGAAAATGAAACTTGACCCAGCCTTGTTCTCATGTGTGGTAGACGATCCAACCGCAAAAGAAAAAGAGAAGTAAATTGAAAGGTCACAAAATTTAAACAACCTTTAGTCATTGCATCATAATGAAATTCATGAAAATTCATGTCAAATACTATTCAAAAGCACAAAGGATGCCAAATTGACAGCACAAATACAAGTTAAGTACTAAACGTTAACTAATAAAAAGATATAAAAGATTCCAAATTTACACAGCACATTCATCTCAAATAATACCTTATTAAATTAAAATTATACACAATAAGAACAGCATTGCCAAACAGCAGACAACAGTTATTAAAATCGGCAAATGTCAACAAATATTTCTTAGTCACTGTCACTTTCTGATTCCGAGCCTGAGTCTCTGTCATTCTTCATGCCATGGTTTAATGCTCCCTGGTTCACCCAGGAGACTTCATGAAGAAATCGGATTGGTGTAATGAGTATGCAGGTTTGTAAGTCGACGCACTCTTTTGTTGTTTGCTACTGTTTTCCATTGTGTTGGAGCCTGTACAGCAAGACCTTTTGTCACAGCATTATCGTCACTACAGGACAAGTGCTCAAGTTGTACGGAAGCACCTAGGGAAATATAGAAAAGTTTAATTAATTGGTATTTGGAACTCTTACTAAAGAATGTGACTTTTAAATTAACTTACCTATCAGAGTCCAGATGTTTGGATAGTCCTGTGGTACAACATTAGCCATTGATCTATTATCGCTCTCAGAGCAGTTATTAGTACGCTCGGGATGATCGAAAACAGATAGCTCTCGTACTCGTGGCACCCATTCCCTCCTGAAGTAAGCAAAGAGTGAGCAAAGTAGATCAGCCCAGCCTGCTGCTTCAACTTCCTTGAACAAGGCCTCCACAGTGCTAGCTATCATGCCAGGAGGAAGGAGAGGCGCGCCACAAAGACAGCGTATAAAGCTGTGAATGAGATCGTTGTCTGAGGCATATGATACTAATCCTTGCTTGGTGGCTTTTCTTCCCACAGTCTATTCAAAAAGTGAAAACATACAAAACATACAAACATACAATACCATAAAGCGGTAGAATGCACCCTGATCTGAAACATTTTATGATGTCTTAAACGATTTAATGAAGTGGGTATTTAAGGTTAAAGGAGAAACCCAGTCCAACTCCTCTCCACAAACATGGCTAATCCATGACAGAAGGGTATGGAAAGTAATTAGAATAAAACAGAATATAATTACCCTTTTGGCGAGGACACGAGACGCGGCAGGGTAGGAAACTACAGTAATACTTGGAACTGTTGCTAGCTGGTTGATAAACTCGCTGCTGCTGCCTTCTGCTACACTATTTACAATATTATATTCGTACTCGTCGAAGAAGCGCGGGCT
>NW_026267305.1:458979-460574 GCF_000697945.3 Frankliniella occidentalis | reverse complement strand
CGGGGGGGGGGGGACAATCCAGACAGGGGACCCTCCAGATGTTTCCCCTTAAAAACCTAACATAATCCCTGACGGAGGATGGCAAAAAATCAGTAACAGGGTAGATTTAGTAAAGACCCTGCATAAACATCTAAATTGAGGATTTAATACATTTGTTGTTTTTGTTACACTAGACTCAGAGTTGCATCAGCACATAAAATTAGCCTAGCTCCACAAAATATAGCCAAGCTCCAATGGATGCCATTATGACAACTCCAGGAAGAATTAGAAAGAGGGCAAAAGCTAAAAGAGAGCTTAGTATAATTTCACTAAAGTCATGTTTGAATTCCACGGAAAGAGTAAGCAGATAATTTCGCATTTGATTCATAAAGTTCAAATTAAGATATTTGGTATACAACACCTGATGAAAAACGTTGTCAGTAAGCAGGCAGGAATACTGACAGAAACAAGTACACAAATAACAAGGGGTAGATAACTCCTGAATTGGGTGTACAAATTTCATGAATTGAATTTGAACTAGCTTGCAGTAAATTTTAATCGGCTTCGATGGGCCTGAATAGATTGGATTGTTTTTGGAATGGTTTGAAGTATTTTTGAATTGGGGTAAGGGGCCGGGTAGTCGACAGTTTAAGGGCAAGGCTTTTCAAAAGTGCCTTCAACGGAGCGTGGGTGTACGGTAGCGTCAAGGAAAATGTCGGGGGTGTGGTAGACGGATAAAACTTAATGCCCCATAGATCAAAAATGGAAATACATACACTTTCGTACACAAAAATGTACAACAACACACAGTGTTCAAGTTCATTGGCCCAGAAGTTGACTCCTTTGGCCCAGTAGTCGACACTCTGTCATTTTACCCGGATTGCCAAGTCTTACGGGTCCCTGCAGCCTGGCTAGCCTGCCTATGCCTCTCGGTCGTCTTTTTGGCCATCATGGTGTCCTTCTCAGCCCTCTTTGCGAGGTGCTGTTTGGCTTTTTCGGCCTCCAACCGACCTTTTTTGAAATATGGTGAAAAACGATTTTTTTCTCGCTTTAAAAAACGTCGTTTTTTGGCTACATATCGGAAAACAATTTTCATAGCGCAATTAGTCTAAAATGAAACAGTTCTGTCGCGTCAAAGCACACCTTATAATGTATAGGACGACGCGATGTGACGTACAAAAACCAGGGAGGGGAGTGCCGGCAATAGCTTGCTAATTAAACCTTAGTTAGTCAACTAAAATGTCTTGTGGGCAAGCTGAAGATGTTATCGCACAGCGTATCGACTCCTGAGTTATCTCCTTATATAAATTCAACACCGAACCGCATATAGCCATTCCCAGGATTATGCCTACGGGAGCCCAGGGGGGTGAAAAGTGTCAATTTCCCTCAATGACCCAACTTCGAACCCTTAGAGAGGGATTAAAGGTCAGACATTGAACCAGAATGGACTGTTTCGCAAGTCTTGGGATATCTTGAAGAACTTTATTCCAGGTATACTTGTTCAATCCCAGGTTTTCACTCAACCCTAGCGGCCAGCCGCTCGGACTGCGGCAGTGAAATTGGGGTTCCAACCTCCTCCCCCAGTATGCAGGTTTGTAAGTCGACGCACTCTTTTG
>NW_026267305.1:457237-457954 GCF_000697945.3 Frankliniella occidentalis | reverse complement strand
ATGCCAGGCGCGTCGCAGCGTAACAGTGTTTCGTGAGGTATCGCGAAGCCTGTTACGCGAGACGTGGTCTGGCGTACATCTACCTTGTAATAATAATAAATTTCCACATTTGTTTTACCAGTTTGGGAATAAAAACTTGAAACTAATGAATGTTTTTCCAGCTACAGTTTTATGATAGTGTGGACAGCTCGGGACAGCTCCCATTCCTTCCAGTGTAACATGTTTCCTACCAGAATGATTCCCTCTACAGAGGTAGATGATGCTGTGTCATCAATATTGGTGAGTTTTTTTTTTTTAACCATGTAAACTTTCCATCCCCTATTGTCTCGACATTGATTGGACATCGAATCGACGTTGAAGAAAATTATTTCTAACTGGGTCCTCTGACTTTCTTAAAAACAATAGTTGATGTCTTCTCTTCCTAAGAATGCAGTGGCTGAACCAAACACGCGACTCTCTGATCATGTACTCCACTGAGTTCGGCAGCGTCTTGCTCGCGTACGAGAGGCTGCTTCATCTGGAGAATGGCAGGTGCACCGCACGAGCATCAAATGCGGGCAGTCTTGTTGCTTCAGGTATGCGTAGAAGGAGTTGTAGGGCCCACACATATTAAGCCCACCGTCCGTGCCGAGGGCAAGTAGTTTGCATACCTTAAGTCCCAGCGGGATGCAAAGTAAGTTTTAAATGCCCGGTACAGGCTCTCCGCATCAGACCGGG
>NW_026267305.1:451780-457187 GCF_000697945.3 Frankliniella occidentalis | reverse complement strand
CCCCCCCCTCGACCCTTGTGTCTGTTAACACTTCTAGAAGAGAGCTCTCAAGCAACCAGGGCACATTTCCAGAGAAATGCTTCACAGAAATGGGGCACTGAACGCAAACTATCATTCGGCACAGTATTGACACCTGGTGCTACTGATGTCATTATGATGTATTACGAACAAGAATATAAAGGACACACGATCCCAACAACATTTCACGTTGACAAAGGGCCCTAGTTGTCGGAATAAGCCCGTAGGAAGGGAGCACACACTCAAAATAAAGTAAGGGTCGACTACTGGAACAGATGTCTTCTTCTGACCCAGTAGTCGACACCGCCATTATTTACCCCCCCGACCGAAATTTTCGAAAACCTAAATGGGGAAAGATAATACATATCTTTGACAACAACACAAACATCCTCCGGAACCACTCGGGTGAATGGCAGCCTCACAGAACCTTCCGAGCGAACACCTGCCCAATACTCCGGAGCTAAGAAATTATGGCTCGATGTGACGCGACGAGCAGTCTTCTGTGCGAAGCGCTCCCAACCGGCTCCCGGAGGTGGCACGGAATCGGCAATGGGTTCATTATAATCTCAATAGAGTGCGCTAAAACCCAGAAAAACGCGCGAGACTCTAACGTTAACTTCTTCGCGGGAAATCGATCGCAAAGTTGAAAGTGTCGACTACTGGTGTACTGTCGACCCCCTTACTCTGTGTTGAATTAGTTTGAATTGGACAGAATTAGAGGTGTACACTTAGCAGGGGAGTTATCCCCCCCTCGACAAATTATCAATTATCAGTGAAGAGGACTGAAGGTGTACACTTTTTATAGCAGCATACTAATTATTTGTATTGCTTTTAACTTGCACAGGAACACTTTTCTCACCAATCGATTTTGGAGAGGATTTGGTAATATTATTATTATTACCATACATTATTACATTTGATTGTAATAATACTATTTGTTCTTTGATCTTTCAGTGACCGAGCTATTGACTTTCATGGGGGCAAAGAAACACTACGCAAGATTTTGCTCGAGTTAGGGTTCAGGTATGGGAAAGTGAGAGAGGGGCGTTTCTTAAAAGAGCGGCCATCTATTGCTCTTAAGCGCTACACGTTCCTCCGCAAGTACCATGCCAACCATACTGCTCTAGTCCCCAAGGAGGTCTTGTTCCAGGACGAAACCTGGACATTCACAGAGGGGACTTGAAAGGTACGAAAATGGCAAGACAGATCAGTAGAGGTGAGATATTTATTATCAACAACTTTTTGCCCTCCTACACTCTCAGACCTGTACTGAGTTATATCTTAGTGGAAACCTATAAGTTTTTATGCAGCAAGAATTACTGGCTAATTTGTTACGTATTATAAATATTATTGTAAGTAACTCACTGATAACAGAAAAAATTGTCAGTAGCAGGGTTACTAAAAACAGGGGTCAGAAAAATCAGGGACAGGATATGAGAGTGTATCTACAAAATTCTCCTTGTAATACTAGAGTGTAGGTGTACATTAACAGATTAAAATATTGACATATCTTCATATTATCTTCCCTTACATTCATTCTTGTCTCTGAAGAGCTGCTCGTCATCAAGTTGGTCAGGAGCACAATACATTGTGTCCCACATTGAGGGACAAGCTGGATTTGACAAAAATGCTGGCATGTTTGTCAAGTCTTGCAAAAACCCCAAACCAGAGGATGACTACCATGGCGACATGACAGGGCCCACATGGAACAGATGGCTGGATGAAAGGGTGCTTGCCAATTTTAACAGACCATCCTTGAATGTGATTGACAATGCTCCCTACCATACTGTCCAGGCAAGTGAAATCTCTATTTATATTACAAAAGATGGAAAAGAAATTCATATTACATGTTACATTACATGTCAGTATTTGTTCTATCTGAGGTCTAACCGTCCTTCTACCTAAGGTCTATCTGAAGAAAAATTATCAGTAGAGGGCTGGAAGTGATTCTCTCATAACATATTCAGTATTCGTGTTTTTGCCCTTGCCTCCCCTGACTGGTTTTGGACTAATAACATGTTTCTTTTTAGGGACAATGTGTTTATTTTGTTGAACAGCATTACACAAATATTATACAGTAGGGTGTAGCGTACTAGGTCGACTTTTGAAATTTAAAAACGGGCCCCCCTCACTTCAAGCCATTTTCGATGTAGTTTCCGGAACCGACCTTAGTTTTTCGCTGAGGCAAAGACTTCAGGTTCCTACCTCGCCTCAAAGTTGAAAAATTTCACTATTTTGCACTAAAATCGAATAATTCGGGTTAAAAATCTTTCAAAGCAGTACAGAGACGCTTCATGAATGGCATGTGTTTCTTGTACATCTGAAAAAAGTTTGCCACCTGTGACCGGCTATAGGAGGACCGTTTAAGGCCATTTCTACGGCGACATTTGTATAAAATTACTCAAAAAACGCTCCAACTCGTTCTTTGATCCGGCTCTGGGGCCAGTATACGGGTCCTGGGCAGTCCGGGGGTGGTCTCACGGATTGTCTGTAACCACCAGAAGGTAAAACAAGGGCAGGCTGTGGGATGGGAGAAGATAGGGCAGGAACCGGGGCGGAATTTCGGGAAACGGATGAGGCACCTAGTGTGCATGGCAATGCTGTCATTTAGGAAAGGCTTAAGTTGCGCAGGTCTTAGCTTGACAAAGCCTAGTGCTTTGCTAACCTAGGACTCACCACGAGGAGGTACCTGCACTTCGAGCCCCGCCAACCTACCCACCCGGGCATGGTTTTTACGTCTTAAGCTGAACGTTTGTACGGGGCTGTCAACTGCCCCTTCGTTTTAAACTTAGGCATTGCTGCCCGGCCCCTAGAGGCAGCGCGAATCTGCCGTTCTCTCCGCTCTCCTAATACCATTGTGGCCGAAGTGATAACCACCGCCTCGCCTGTATGCTGCAGGGAAGGACAGGAATTCTGAGGCGGTGCTACGACGAGATGGCTGCGTGCAGGTACTCGTCGGAGACAACGCCGAGCAATACCAAAAATTTAACACCAAGGGGCAGTTTAAAGTACCCCACCAACGTTCAGCTTAAAACGTTAAAACTATGCCCGGGTGGGTAACGATTTTCATGATGGACCATTTTATTTTCAGAAGAAAGTACAACCCCAGCTGTCATGGTCGCGTATAAAATCTGTGGAAGGGTTAACTGCTGCCAAGTGCCAAGATTCCATTTGATGAAAATGCAACAAAAGCAGAACTTGCAGCCTTTGCAAAAATGCACTCAAGACCATTGTCATGCTGGCAGAAGAC
The DNA here is from genome assembly GCF_000697945.3 of Frankliniella occidentalis. Lineage (NCBI taxonomy): Eukaryota > Metazoa > Arthropoda > Insecta > Thysanoptera > Thripidae > Frankliniella > Frankliniella occidentalis. The sequence goes on along the minus strand of NW_026267305.1, from coordinate 453,919 downwards.
CTTGTGGTGAGTTGTCACATTCTCAGGTCTGTACTGATTTATGAGAATTGCTATTAAAGTCATTTGTCATTATTCCTAACAGAAAAATACACCACATGAGCTTCTACGGGTTCCACCATACCAATATGAGTGGAACGCCATAGAGCTCGTGTGGAAAAATGTAAAGGAGGTGAACAACAAAGTTATTGGAAAAATCAGAATCTGCTGAAGAAGGGAGGTTTGTGCCTCTCCATCACTCCTCTTCATCCAATGGACTCAGAGTTAGTCAACCTTGCAAAGGTAACAGTGGAGATTAAGGAGTTTCATATAGTATTGTACAGGTCTCCGTGACTTATAACTTAACTGCCTTTAACGTTATTTGAAGGGTTCAAGTTACACTTGTAACTTTTACTGTAGTCTTTAATAAGTTAGTTATTAGACTTGTCCAACTTTTTTCTACAGTTTTTATGATTAATATCGGGCATATTTCACTGGTAATCGTGTCAATGAACGTACGTCCAAAAAAATCAAATTTTTTATTTAAAGGTACTTTGACACGAAAACTTTATATTCTGAAAATAGACCGAAATTCAATCGACTCGATTTCTTTGGACATACGTTCGTTGACACAATCACCAGTGATTTCGAAATCGATAACTTTAACTTTTAGTAACTGACATTCGTTTGTGTTATGATAAGTTACGAAGCCCTGGTATTGTACCCAAGAGTCTACCAATTATGCTTGTTCTTGTATTCATATCAGTAATTTCACATCCCCACACAAAGAACACCACAAAGCAGACAATACAAACAATGCTAACACTTATGAAAAAACAATGCCGAGGGTGGACTGACGAAGTGGCAAGACAAGCCTGGCACATTGCCCTAGATCAAGTAGTCCAGAAAAATGGGCAAAATATGTAGACCACACCCATAGATTGATTATGAAGGCTCGGGAGAGAGAAGTCGGGCCCTATGCTCCTTCAAAGATAAAGCCCATTATAAATTCCCTAGCTGACTCTGATAACTCTGACATAGATGATCCATCCACTTCCATGAAGGTACTTTGCGACTTTAAATATTAACCACTCGTGAGGGTTCTTTCAAAGGACATATTTGTTGATTGAAATATGCATTTATATGCACATCTTGCGTGAATGCAAACGCGCATGTTTAAATGGCGAATTTGCATTTCCTCCGCATGAAAAAACATAATTTGTCCAATTATAAAGGCAAATTTGTAACTTGAAAGATAAAAATTTAAGGTGGGAGAAAACGTTCCCTAAACTATTTGTTTTAACTCATGGGTCCAGGAGCGGGACAATTCCCATATGACAAAAGGGTCCCTGGATTCCTGACTCACTGAAGATTATTCTGAGGATAATTTGCAATTGCTGAAGCAGTTTGAGGAATTTGACCAAGCGGAAGAATTGCATCAAGATGCTCCCATCAGCTGCTCCCCTACATTTAAGAATACAAAAGAACCTTATGTGAGTTGTTATTTTTGTCAACAAGAGATTTTCGCCACCAAACTGGGAAAACAAAATGGAGAAAGTTGCACACCAATTAATGCGCATTTTCAGGTGTGAAAAGTTATGATGTTGAACTGAACTAGACGTCAGTTAGTGTGCAATGCAGTTCAACAAGATGTAATAAGCAAAACCATTCGAAGTTGCATACATGACTGCAATGCTTTCATACAATCGTTCCTCTCTTATGGTATCATTATATGGGGCTCTGAAGACGGTCAGAAATTTATGTTAGAAAAACTATTTAAATTGCAAAAAAGAGCCATCCGTATGCTGCATGGTATTTCAGACAGTTCTATTTCGTGTAAAAATTTATTTATTAATGACAAAATTTTAACTCTTCTTTCTCTTTAAATATATTCATCGGCCCTTTTTGTAAGACAGAGAGAGAGAGAGAGTAGTTACTCGAAGAGTTGGAGATATCCATGAGTACAATACTAGATCAAGGAACAATATTTTTAAGGGAAACCTATATTGTATATCAATTAAGTTTAAATGTGTATCAGTATACTAGGTAGATGTACGCCAGACTACGTCTCGCGTAACAGGCTTCGTGATATCTCACGAAACACTGTTACGCTGCGACGCGCCTGGCATACATCTACCTAGGCCTGCGGCGCTGACACCCGAG
>NW_026267305.1:449845-451560 GCF_000697945.3 Frankliniella occidentalis | reverse complement strand
CTGTGGTTTTTGATTTTTAAAAAAACAAACTTTTGAGCTAGAATGCTCTTCTTCGAACTTGATCTGCCTTTTTATAACACCAAACGACCCTGAAAATCCCAGGTCCCTTGCTCAATTCGTTCTCGAGTTATCGTGATGACAAACACACACACAAACAGACAGACAGACAGACGCGAAACTTTTTGATCATCACTGGAGTAATAGGCTTCGCTAATCGCTCAGCAAGGTTCGGAAAGTTAACCAAAAAAGTTCAATCGTTAAGTTAAAGTTAAATTGGCAAAAAATATTAACGGTTAAGTTGAAACGTTAACTTTTCAGAAAAAGTAACTGTTTAGTTAACGTTAACTTAACGAAAGTTAACGCAACTTTTTCGTTACATTTTGGTATCTTAAAGCTCTAATTTTCACTGTACGTTTTCACAAAAATACAGTCAATTTCCATTTTTTCTTCATCGTTTGATCTTTTTTTAAATTCTTGTCTAATTTTTGGACCTCCTATACGTAAGCTGTTACGCGACCACTATCACCACCACCGCTATCTAATCCTTCCCTGCCTCATAAGTCCCCTGACACATACGTCCACTCCATAACGAATCATCTCTAGGACCTGCCACTTTCATTCACTGTGAATTGCTTACGAACTATGGGTTCGTAATGCAAACCAAAACGTTCGTAGCTTACGAAGGATTTAGAAGCGTTGTATTACGAACTAATTGTTCGTAAGCGTACGAACAAATAGTTCGTAATGCAAACCGATTGATCGTAAGACCCGTCTAGCCTTACAAACAATCGGTTTGCAATACGAACAATTTCTTTGCAATACAAAGAACGAAAATTGTTCGTAACGTTGCAAAGTATTTAGTTCGTAAGCTTTTTACAGTGTTGCCGCCCCGACTGCGCATTTGCGGCCTTGGCCCAGGTCGCATTGCTCCCGGTCCCGGAGCCGTCCCAGCCCCCAGCGAGGGCCACTAACCCCAGCCCCCGCGCAAGTGCTGCATCCAAAATCGGGCTTCTTCCTTGTCGGTCACCGCTGCACTGAGGCAGATGGCAAACGAATTATTCGGACACGGCCAGCCCCCTCCCCGCCCCCGCCTCCAGCCTTTCCTTCCCGCGCGTCCGTCCGCTCGTCCGTGCCCTTCATTGACTCATAAAGCATTCTCCGATGGGTCAAAACAAGTGCCTTTGTTACAAAGCTGGGCTCGGGATGTCGCTGCCTGCACCCGCACGGTCGGGTGCGAGGGGAAAGGGGAGGGGGTCCACACATGTTGATGAGGAGCGAGGAAATGGACAAACACGCCGATCTGATGCGTCTTTTCACGGTCATTCGAAGAAAAGGGGGCTTGCTGAAGAAAAAGTAACTTAACGGAAGAATCGTTATAGTTTGTCCCAAAAAGTTAATCGTTAACGTTAACAGTTACATTATAGCAAAAGTTAACGTTAAGTTGAAAGTTAGTCGAAAATGTTAACCGTTAAGTTTAACTTAATCGTTACTTTTAACGAATGCTGAACCTTGTCGCTCAGCCAATAATTCATTACCTAAGAAAATTACCAATGTTCAATGCTTTTGTATTTTCAAAAGGAGACTTAAAGCCTACTTAATCAACAGTGCCTCTTGCAGTTCAACTGAACTTTGAACTTGTTTCCTATGTTTTTGGCTGAGCGATTAGCGAAGCCCATTACTCCACTGACCGGAAAAGTTTCATTCTGTTTGTTTGT
>NW_026267305.1:446385-447253 GCF_000697945.3 Frankliniella occidentalis | reverse complement strand
GAGGCACGTGATAAGCTCGACCAATCAGAGCCATAACGGAAACAGAAAGGTCAGTGAGTTTGTTCTTTTCCTACTTCCGTTTTAGATTGCCTGGAACACCCTGTTGCACTCTAACAGGTGGTCGCGGCGACATGACGCTCTGGCCCCCCGCGCGTGGCGCGTGTGGTAGAAACGGGTTCGTTTTTTTTAAAAAAAAACACAGGTCCTACAAATATCGTTTCGAAAGGGGTAACTCATTACAGTAGAGCACTGTGGGCGAAAATTTCGTCCGTTTGGCTTCATTTTTAACTGTTTAGGCGCCAGAGGGAGTTTTCTACACAAATATGACCGCAAAATATTTTTATGTTTTTTTCTCAGATATTTGATGATTTCCGGTAGGGTAACTCGTCAAAATAAAACCCCGAGGAACAAAATTTGTGACTTTTGGGGCCGAAGGCCTATATACGACTCTGCCTTTTACCCACCTCGGGTGTCAACGCCGCAGGCCTAGGTAGATGCATGCCATGCCAGGCGCGTCGTAGCGTAACAGTGTTTCGTGACATATCGCTAAGCCTGTTACGCGAGACGTGGTCTGGCGTAAGGGAGGGTGGGGCAGTTAGTGACAGGGGCAGTTAGTGACACTTCTCACCCCAGGCCGTCCTATTGAATTTTCGCACCAACTTCGATCGGCTTAACCAAGTTTCAGAGCTCGAAAAACATTTGCCGCAAGGCGGTGGTGTTCGGCAAATTGTTATGGCGGTGGTGAAACTTTGAATGTGTCTGATCACAATTTTGAGGTAAGTTTCGACTTTTGCCCTTTTTTCGTTTTGTAAATACTCCGTAAATATCGCCAACTTCACCATACGGATTTTTCTGTGATTGGTATGGA
>NW_026267305.1:433309-446000 GCF_000697945.3 Frankliniella occidentalis | reverse complement strand
GGGGGGGGTCTCAGCCATTCCCAGGAAAGTGCGAACCACTTTCTTGCTTTTCCTGCCATAGTACTTTATCACCATTGCCATCATTTTGATAATTGAGTGTATGAGTGATTAGTAGATTCATCCACAATAAATAAAAAACTATCCCCCACATCTTCAATCAGGTCATCAACAAGTGAAGACTTAATAACTCTCTCCATTAGTTTGGAACACTTGGTGCGGTGCACACGAAGTTCGGCAAGGGTGCTACCCGTGCCCAATTCTTTGAGGACTTCAGAAATGTGGTCTATCGACTTAGTGCTTAAATGGCAACCACCATCACATCCAACTTCAGCGTAGCCTTCTTTTCTTCAGTCCTTTGTGAGGTAGTTGATCTGTAACCTAGAAATAAACAGCACATGTGGATTTAAATAGCAGCTTTTGTGGTAACTAATGACATTCTAATTAGAGCCGAGTCTTACCAAAGCGCTCAATTGCGGTTGAGAGGTGCTCGGAAGCGACTTTAAGTACTATGCGCGTGGTTGTCTTGGCTTGATCCCTTAGCGCATCAATTTTGGGGCGAATCGTGCTCTTACACCACTTGCAGTAAGCCTCGCTGTTCCCTTCATTGATTAAAGCGTCAGGGGTTCTTGTAAGCTAACCTGTATGCAGTGACAGAGGTTCACTAACCGAATCGAAAGGGGAAACAGTGTTACGGTAGGGTTGGGTGACTTCTAAACCTTTAAAAGCAGGTTGTTTTTCCCATTCTTCTCTGTACTTCCTAGTGTAAAAACGACCCATTTTTCACTCATAAGTAAAGGACTGGTATCTTAGAAGTAATAGAGCAGCTGGCGCTTTACTGTGCCCACTGCCCAAGTCAAATCACGAGAACAAAACGTCGAGCAGTACAACACCGAGAGAGAGCGAGAGAGGCAAAGAGAGACTTACTGCGTGAGTCGTCAACAACAAAACAGATGACGATGGCAAGAATGCCAACCCTCCCAATTCCCTTCTACTTCCCCGGCTGGGCCCGGCCCGGCGTCGCTGCTCGGCTCGAATCACACAGGTGCCGGCCGGAGCTTGGCCAGCTCGGCTCGGCCAGCTAGTATAGCTAGTATAGGCTCGGCCCACATCCAAATCCCCATTAAAATATTATAAAACTAATACAATTCTTGAATTCGTTTCATCCGCTGTCATACGATCCGTTGCTAAACGGAACTTTTTATTTCAGAGAGCTTTATTCAACAACTTCAAGGACAAGATTTTGATTTACGAGTCCCTAGACCGTAGTTCATCTTACGAATCGACTTCTTTTGCGATGTTCGGTACTTTTTAAGTAGGTTCCCACCATAAGGTGTCACTACGCCAGGGTTGTTAACGCTAATAGGGTATTTCAATGGAGCGCTGCCCGGAACTAAAAAGAACAAAAGCGGATAGTGGTGGGGGCGGGCGCGCGGAGGAGCGCAGTAAGGTGTAATGTAGATAGGTGGCCGCAAGCGGACGAGAGTGGGGGAAGGCAGATCCTCCGCGCCACTCCGCCAATCGGTTTGAAACGTGCTGGGTGCACGCTGGACCAGGTATTAGCAGGTAGCAAGGGTCGGATTTAGGCCGGGCGGCCGTGCTAGGGTCAAGCTTCGAGCCTCACGAGGGGCGGTGCCAGGTCTTTCCTGGCTCCTTAATCCCTTTTGAGTGCCCGGCGGGGCGCACGCTGCCCTAAGAGTGGTTGACATGGAGATGCGCAGTCGGTTCTGCGCATGTCAGATCCACCAATGAGAGCGCTTGCGCCCACCTATCTACATTACACCTTAGAGCGCAGCGGCGGGTGGAGGGGAGCCTCCCCGCCCGCCCTTCGCTCCCCCGCGCACCCGCTCTCTGTATCCGCTTTTGTTCTTCTTAGTTCCTTGCATCGCTCCAATCCAAAATCCGGCCAAATCACTAAAACTTCAACTAAACAAACGCGAAATCGAAGTCACAAGTCATCACACTTGATGCTGTTCACCAAATTTTTGTTTCGTTTTCTTTTACGAGTCGGTTTTACTAGTCCAAATCAAAACGGTCTGCATACATAATTTCGTATTAATGCTGCTGTCTTTAATAATTTTGCCCCCTTCATGAAAATAAATGGTTTAATGGCAAAATAACGATACATAGCTATATGTACATGTATACGCCAGACCACGTCTCGCGCAACATGCTTCGCGATGTCTCACGAAACGCTGTTACGCTGCGACGCGCCTGGCGCACATATAGCTAGGCCTGTGGCGCTGACACCCGAGACGAGTTGATAGGAGTGTCTACGGAAATAGGGCCTTTCGGGCCCCAAATTTGCCATGCTGACAGCATTTGTGGGGGACCTATGAGTGTAAAGTTAGGGAAATGAAACTTCTGATATTCGATAGAGATATTACAGATATTTTAGTTTTGACAATTTTTTTTTGTAAATCTCAGTGTTTTATTGATAGTAGATAATCTTGGGTCCCTCGAGCCCAAAGTTCTGATTTTCACTGATTGTTATTATGTAAAAATCAACGCTTAAGTGATAGTGGATAATCTAGAGCACCTAGACCGCAAAGGATGGTGTTCCTTTGATGCTAAATGTGTGAATTGTGTGTTACTTCCTCTACAAATTTTCAATATGAAGCCTTTCTTACGATTGAATGGACCATTTGGCCATTTTCACCGATTTTCATCAAGAAATGATCTCCAATCTAGCACCCAAACGGTACACGAAAGAGCAAAACGGACGAAATTTTCGTCCAAAGGGTTCTGCTATGACGATTTACCCCTTAGAAACACATAAAAATATTCGCTAAATATTACCTTTTTCGACCTTCGGTTTTTAATTTTTTCAAAAGTCAATTTCTGAGCTAGAATGCTCATCTTCGAACTCGATCTGTCTTTTTGCGTTACAAAACGACCCAGAAATTCCCAGGTCGCTATCTCAGCTCCTTTTGAGTTATCGTGCATACACAGACAAACAGACAAACAAACAGAATGAAACTTTTTCGATCAGTGGAGTAATGTGCTTCGCAAATCGCTCAGCCAAAAATCAACTTTTACACGTATACCGATTATTCTTCAGTAAAACGACAAAAACGCCATTAGCGTTAACGGCGCTAAGCATTTCTGTTAGCGTAAGCGCGCTAATTTTTTCGCAGGTAACTGTACGCCAGACCACGTCTCGCGTAACAGGCTTCGCGATATCTCACGACACACTGTTGCGCTCCGACGCGCCTGGCATATATCTACCTAGGCCTGCGGCGCTGACACCCGAGTCGGGAAGCGAAAATATGTACTCAAAGATACGGGCCTCCGGCCCGTCAACTTTCCGTGACTTCGACTAAGCATGCAGGGTTGTACACTTTTACGCTTATTTTCGTCAAAAACTCCCTGTGGCGCCTGAATGGTTAAAGATAGAGCGAAACGGACGAAGTTTTGACCCAGGGGGCTCTACTTGAATGTACCCCTTAGGAAACTGTAATCTAAGTAATAAGAAACAAACTAAAAGAGAAAAAACATTTGTGGGACCCGTGGTTTTTTACTTTTTTTAAATCCAAGTTTGAAGCTAGAATGCTCTTCTTGGAGCTCGATCTGTCCATTAATGATACAAAGCGACCCTGAAAATCCCCGGTCGCTTGCTCTATAGGGTGTTACAGGCAATCTAAACCAGAAGTAGGAAAAGAACAAACACACTGGCCTTTCTGTTTCCGTAATGGGTCTAATAGGGTGTTCCAGGCTATCTTAAACGGAAGTGAAAAAGAACAAACTCACTGATTTATCTGTTTCCTTCCGCCCGGTGTGACAAACTACCATGGACGTTTGGTCCGATCCTAACCTCTCAAATATGGAGGGGAGCTCGAAACTGATCTGACAGTTTCTCATACCTGAAAGGCCGCGGAGGCACATGATTAGCTCGATCAATCAGGGCCATTACGGAAACTGACAGGTCAGTGAGATTGTTCTTTTCCTACTTCCGTTATTGATTGCCTGGAACACCCTATTGGTCGAGCCTATCACGTGCCTCCGCGGCCTTTCAGGTATAAGAAACTGTCAGATGAGTTCCGAGCTCCCCTCCATATTTGAGAGGTTAGGATCGGACCAAACTACCATGGTCGTTTCTCATACTGGGCGGACGGAAACAGATAAACTGTGAGTCTGTTCTTTTTCACTTCCGTTTTAGATAGCCGTTCTCGAGTTATGGTGATTTAACACAGACACACACACAGACGCGAAACTTTTTGATCACCACAGGAGTAATAGGCTTCGCTTATCGCTGAGCCAATAGGGTGCTCCAGGCAATCTAAAACGGAAATAGGAAAAGGACAAACTCACTGACCTTTCTGTTTCCGCACTGGCTCTGATTGGTCGAGCTTATCACGTGTCTCCGAAGCCTTTCAGGTATGAGAAACTGTCAGATCAGTTTTGAGATCCCCTTCATATTTGGTAGGTTAGGATCGGACCAAACTGCCATGGTAGTTTCTCATACTGGGCGGACGGAAACAGACAAATCAGTGAGTTTGTTATTTGCACTTCCGTTTTAGATAGCCTGGAACACCCTAGTAGCGTCAGCGCGATAGCGCTAACCGCGCGTCGGTTAGCGTTAGAGCGCTAACGTTTTTCGTTGGCGATATCAACCCTGCACTACACGAACAGAAAGGCCAACACCTCTGGAGATGTGTTTCTCTCCGAGCCTGGATAGCGTCCAAACCCTATATCCCGTGGCATTCCTGATAGCCGCTGCCGGCAGAGTACTGTCTACCGCCGGCCTGGCGCATGTAATACTGAGTAATATGGTGAACCATCGTTGCGAGAGTTGTCGAATGTGAACCAACAAGGTTGACGTCCCAAAATCAAATGGCATGTGACGGCCTGCGTGGTCCCTTATATCTATTTCCACGCTGTCAAATGATTTCGTTCGCAAGTCGAAATGAATCGGGTGGTCAAAAATGAGCAAGGCGGTGACCATGGTCATGGTGGGTGTGAAGTGTAGCTCTTGTAGTGAAATTCTAGAGTAAACATCTCCTTCGACGATGCCACCGACAGCGTCGTGACGTGGATGAACTTTTAACGATAGACACACGAAATGCAAGCGATCACCGAATGAAAAAGACGCGAACTGAAAGGCGGTAAGCTGAGCCTGCCAGGCAGGGCGCAGAACGGCACCGCCCGAGGCGGCAGGCCGAGGGCAAAGCCTGTAAGTCTTACGATTGAACAGAAAATTTCGAACGCTGAGTTTACAACGAGAACACGGCGTGCTGCAAGGCGGGCGTCCTCACGACAGTGACACCGTGGCCGGCGGCATGTCGCAAAGGATTCGTACCATAACCTCAAATTTGAATGGCGGGAGCGGGTGGCTTAATCGCTCGCGAAATTTACGAATCGATGACAGTGAATGGTTGCAAGGGCACTCGCTAACTTGAATGGGAAATGTCCAAGGCCCTACCTGGACACTAGTACAGGATGACACGACAAAGGGCGCGTTTTGGCGCGCACAGCGAATCAACAGGGTGTGCCAGCAAGAGACTACAGAGAGGGGACACGAAGCTTCCCGGCCCGCGGCTGCCGCCTTGCTGCACTGGAATACATCTAGCAGCCTCAATATTCGTTATTCGTCATACAGTTCTCGTTTTGGTACCGAATGGTCCAGAAGGGTTCAACGGATCGAATCGTACTGATATCAAAATCCAAATGCTCATCAGATTTGAACGGCGAGCGCCCGAGTCTGCTGAGCGCCTCTGTAGCCATCCGCCGCGACGATCGGCCAGCGCCTTCTTGTACTGCACGCAGCGTTCTGCTACACCACGCCGCCTCAGCGCGATTATAGACAGGTCCTGGCCAGACTTTTACAAACTACTGATACGCAGGTTAGTGCTTAGACACAGAGTTCATCTCAAATTACATGTTTATGTACTGTGGCAATTGCGCGGTTAGGTGTGGCGTGGCGTAGCGGAACGCTGCCTGACGTGCTAGAAGGCGCCGGCCGATCGTCGCGGCGGATGGCTACACAGGCGCTCAGCGGACTCGAGCGCTCCCCGTTCAAATCTGGTGAGCATTTGGACTTTGATATCGGCACGATTCGATCCGATGAACCCTTCCGGACCATCCAGGACCAAAGCGAGATCTGTGCGACGAATATTGAGGCCGCTAGATGTATTCCAGTGCAGCAAGGCGGCAGCCGCGGACCTTCGTGTCCCCTCTCTGTAGTCTCTTGGTTCCAGGCTATCCAAAACGGAAGTAGGAAAAGAACAAACTCACTGACTTTTCTGTTTCCGTGATGGCTCTGATTAGTTGAGCTGATCACGTGTCACGACGGCGTTTCAGGTATGAAAAACCTTCAGGTCAGTTTCGAGCTCGCCTCCATATTTGAGAGGTTTGAATCGGACCAAACTACCATCGCAATTTCTCATACTGAGCAAACGAAAACAGATTAATCGGTGAGTTTGTTCTTTTTCACTTCCGTTCTAGGTAGCCTGGAACACCCTATCACTTGAACTTACCTCGTCATACAGGAGTCCCGAGGGCTCGAGCTTCAGGGGTGACGAAGAGGGCATAGAACTGCACTGCGACTCCTGGCTTAGGATCAGTGGCTCCATGGTGGAGTTATCCGACATGTACAAGCCCAGCCCAATACTCCAAGTCGCCCTCGTCGGCTCATCAAGGAGGTGTGTCACTCCGCGTCGCCTCTGACGCCTGCAGGTGGCAAATTGTTCGCAATCCGGGAAGAGCCACTGAACTGACAAAGAAAGAGGAAGATACGATCGTCGACCACCTGCTGTGTCAATCTGATTAGGGTTTTCCGTTAACTAGAATGGAAATATCCCTAATTATCAAAGACTACGAGGTTTAAAGAAAACATGTCCGGGAAAAAATAGATGCAAGGGTTTTTGACGGGACATCCTAGACTGAAATGCAAAGTACCAAAACTGATAAAGTCAGCAAGGGCACAGGTGGACCCAACAATGGTGAACAAATATTTCAATAATTTAGAGAAAACACTGGAGGCTGTGCCACCAGAGAATACCTTGAACTATGACGAGAAGAATTTGAGTGATGATCTAGCAAATAAGACTGTGATTACCCGTAGAGGGGAAAAATACCCCGTTAATGTCATGACAACGGCTTCAAACGCCGTTTCTCTAATATTCGCCGGAAGTACGGACGGCACACTCCTACCACCCTATGTTTTATATAAGTCCAAGGAGATATCCGAAAGCTGGACCTCGGGAGGACCACCCGGCACGAGGTACAACAGGACCCCTTCGGGATGGTTTGATATGGCACCGTTTGAAGAATGGTTTACTACCACCCGTTTGAATTGGGCAAGATCTGTCGAGGGAGATAAAGTAGTCATCGGAGACAACTTGTCACGTTTCAGTCCAAGAGTTATTGAACTATGCAATGAGCACAAAATAAAATTCGTATGTCTTCCACCAAACGCTACGCATATTCCCCAACCACTTGATGTCATTCTTTTCCCTACTGAAAACGGCACCGAGAAAAATTCTTGACGCCTGGAAGCAGAGATCTAGAAACAGGGCTCTGACTTTACCGAAGCCTGCATTTCCACCACTTCTTAAAACATTGATGGAAGCCATTGACGGTAAGTAAATACAGCAAAATACAGCGCATAAAACTATTATTGTTTGTTTCTTTTTCGGAAAATAACAAAAGAAACTTGATGGTGGCGTTCAGGGCCACTGGAATCTGCCCTTTAAACAGAGGTTAGGCGTTAAAGTTCCTCGTGGAATTATTTCCCCATCGAGAGAGCAAGTCTATAGGGTATTCCGGACAAGCCAAGCACTGGAAACAAGAGGCGAGGATAGCGCTGGTCGAACCTAAGCCTCATGGCTTCTGGGTCCGCTCGTCTGCTGTCAACTGCGCGGTGGCGTTAGGTTAGGTGGTGGTCCGAATTCTAATCACGATTTTAAGAATGAGAATATCATTCAAAATACTTTCGCTGGCATAATAACACGTAATCGTAATAATCTGAATCAGGATGGCGTCGCTAACAAGCGCGACAGAGCGATTGACATTAGACGCACGGATACAGTAGCCATGAGGCTGAGATCGGACCACCGCCATCTTCGCCTCCCGTTTCCGGCGACAAGCTTACCCGGAATACCCTATTCGCAGGTTTCACAAAGTTTTCCTCAAGGGTTGGAGGAGCAGAGGTATGGAGACAAGAATACAACGCGCAGAGGAAAGCGACTGCGGGTGTCACCAGGAGGGGTGCTGCGGAACTGGAGATGGAATGGAATCGTGAACGAATCTGGACGGCCGTGGAATGACGGGGACAGGGAACGGAAACATAGGCATCCGTTGGGAGGGAAACTCGAAACTTCCCGGACGTGAACGTGAACAGGGACGGGCGGGAATTTGAATCGACTGGCATAGCGACCCGTAGAAAGCCATTGGAAAACACGGGAAAAGCACATATTAAACCGTTGACTTGAATAGAACGTGGAATACCGTGGAAAAACACGGGGAGAGCACATCAAACCGTTCACTGCGTTGGGTAAAGGTGTTTTTGAAAGTGAGAAGAGATTAAATCGTTTGCGCTTGTTCGCTAGCGACCTTCTGTGTCCTCGCTTCTTTTGAAACAGGAGGCTTCCATTTTTTAAGCTTAATTGATTAATTGATAGTATTTTGCGGTAAGTAAAATTAATAGTGGTGGTCTTAATAATCAGAATCTTAAGAGTAGGTCTGCCATTTTGACACATTACCATGTAGTTTTAAAATTCCAATTTCCAGACATGGACGAACTTAATTTAGGTTTACTAAGACCTAGACCTGGTGAGGAGATGTCTCACCATCATATACAAAAAGTGAGAAGGATAACTAGATCAGTCATTGACCCTTTCACACTACCCCAAATCGATTTCATGAAAAGGTTCCGCCTCACCAAGCCATTAGTAAGACAGCTAATAAATGACCTTAGACCCTTCATTGGAGAATGTGCGCGTAAAGGATCACTGAGTATAGAAACAAAGGTAATTTATTCTACTAATGAAGCCACAATAATGTCGTTCACGTGACGTTTCAGCTGAAATCCCTCCATTTGTTATTTGTTGACAGGTTTTAATAGCCCTTAACTTCTATGCAACCGGCTCATACCAGCGAGTCATAAGTGACAGCTGGACCCACAAAAGTCACTGCAGCATTAACCCAAAGAGCTATTCAGAACAAGCAGGCCCGCCCTTCCACCAAACGAAGTTGCCAGTTCCGCTTCGCTGCGCCGGCAACTCCGTTCGGCAGGGGCCGGGCCTGCTTGGCCTGCCGGCGGCGATGGTCGGACCTGCGGCCCGACCGTTTCTGTCACGCGATTTGCTGAAGAACACGATCGAATGATGTAGCGGGCCTTCGGCCCGCTTAAACCCGTCGTTTTTGAGTTTGCCCCGCCGACACGAGGAAGGGATGTAACGTTGGAACACCGCGACTACAACCCACCCCTCTGCTTAGAAAACCTTTTTTTAATGTAGTAGGGGGAGAGTTTCTTTCCTATTTTGCGGTTTTGAAGCCTTATTCTTCAACTTATTGTTTACTATGGCAATTTTTAGCTTATTTTCGTAAAAAAAAGACCCTCTAAGGCCTAAACGATTAGAGATAGAGCAAAACGGACGATATGTTCGCCCTGGACGTATTTCTAACTTCTCCTGGGTCTAGTCTTGTCTATCTTTTCATAGGTGTGTAATTGGATCCATAAACTATCAAATATAACTCAGAAGGTATGTGGCATAACTTGCATGTATTCTACAAAGTGCGGCACACACAGCCAAAGATTGTCAGCATATGAAAAGAATGCTTCGTATGTTGCGTTTTGGTTACGAAGTAAACAGCAAAGGTACCTGGCAGAAAGAAAGTTCAAAGCGAGCCGTCACCCAAACGGGCCGAAGGTCCGTTTTCCGATAGAGGCAATATTACACCATGAGAATAGGGTGTTCCAGGCTATCTAAAACGGAAGTGAATAAGAACAAACTCGATGATTTATATGTTTCCGTCCGCCCAGTATGAGAAACTACCATGGTAGTTTGGTCCGATCCTAACCTCTCTAATATGGAGGGGAGCTCGAAACTGATCTGACAGTTTCTCAAACCTGAAAGATTGCGGAGGCACGTGATTAGCTCGACGAATAGACCATTCCGGTAAACCGAAAAGAAAGCAGAAGAGACGGAAGAAGCAAAGCGTTCTATGAGAAATGTACGGTGCGCCTTGGGACCGCTTGAACGTAATCCATCGTAAACGAGATATGCTGCGTCGCCTGTGAGTGAGAACTATTGTCATTATCTCAAACGAGTAAAGCATTCCGGTAAAGCTGAACTGCAGAAGAATGCGGGGAAGAAGGAAACGGAAATCGCTTTGCTTTAACATGGCGACTTCCGTTTTCTTCTTCCCCGCATTCTTCTGCAGTTCAGCTTTACCGGAATGTTTTCTACAGACACCGGACAAGTCACGTTTAACCGTTTGATGCGACCGTGGAACCGACGCACCACCGTATATTCCTCATACTCGCCTTTGCTTCTGTCGCCTGTTCTTTTTTTCGCTTTACTGGGATGGTCTATCAGAGCCATTTCGGAGACAGAAAGGTCAGTGAGTTTGTTCTCGTCCTACTTCCGTTTTTGATTGCCTGGAACACCCTATAGGGTGTTTCACCTCAGCTCAACGCTCAACCGGAAGCAAAGAAGAAGAAGAAGAGTTCTTCTGGAACATGTTCCGGTATGAGAAATCGGGTCCGCGGAAGAGGCGCACTATCCCTGCCCGACGTCCGACTTGCTCAGCGCGTTCTGTTGTTGTTTTGGAGGTTGTTTAAATGAATGAATCAGTGAATCAGAAATATTGTTATTATCAACCAAATCAGTTTGCTGTATCATTTTAAAAAGACGACAAGTGTAAGTGAGTAAATCTAGCATCCGAGGTGCTCAATATGTTCGTAAACAAGCGTATATTTTGGTGAAAAATCATTTTTGAGTCTTCATTTAGTGCTGGGCTAACCTCCACACCCACATTTGTTTGCTACTGGTGAAAACATAAGTATGATGTATCCAACTTAAAATCACCTTGACATTTGTTAGGAAATCTACACTAAGTCTACTGAAAGAGACAACATATGTTGTTTCATATCTGACATCTGTTTACTGATCTGTATGGTTAATAAGTCATGTCCAAATGATAGCGCCAAAGCATTGTATATTAGGTCATTATTTATTTACCCTCAACCCATCAATATCTCTCACACTTTCAGAATGTGTACAAGTAATTTCCCTACCTTTTAAAGATGTCACTTTCAAATCGTGGTGTTAAAACTTGTCAAAATGTCCATTGTGGACTTACCAACATTGGCTTAAACTGCTATCTTAACTGTGCAAGTTAGTAAATATCTCTACTTCGCGAGTGGCATATTTCATTTTGTTGTTGATTATGAATTTAATTCCTTTTAGGCATTGTTTCACGTTCCTGATTTTGTTTCTATGTTAAGAGAGTCTGAACACCATAATTGCCATGGGCGGTTTTTCAGATGCGCATTGTTTTGCCTTTACAAATCAATGTTGTCCGAAATAAACTCTGTTGTTCCTCAACCCCTTATTAAATTGACTAGTGGTAAATGCTTTGGAAACTATGCATTATGTAGATTTTGTTTCTCAATACTAAATTTTATTGTCTTCTGATGTGCAGAGTATTGGCCAACTTTTAAATTACTATGTAAAAAATGTTGGGAATTCTACTATACGCATGTATAGTAAATTCCCTATACATCGTATCGGAAGTGAAAATTCTTACAAATGTACAGGAATTTTCCCATTTGGGAAAATGTGTATGGGAAAAGTACCAAGTGTGTAGGCAAATCCCCAGAAATGTATGAGAAAATAGGGTGTTCCAGGCTATCTAAAACGGCAGTGAAAAAGAACAAACTCACTGATTTATCTGTTTCCGTTCGCCCGGTATGAGAAACTACCATGGAAGTTTAGTCCGATCTTAACCTCTCAAATGTGGAGGGGGGCTCGAAACTGACCTGACAGTTTCTCATACCTGAAAGGCCGCGGAGGCACATGATTAGGTCGACCAATCAGAGCCATTACGAAAACAGAAAGGTCAGTGAGTTTGTTCTTTTCCTACTTCCGTTTTAGATTGCCTGGAACACCCTATTCGTTCTCGAGTTATTGTGCGCACACACACACACAGACGCGAAACATTTCGGTCATCACTGGAGTAATAAATTGGATTTAAAAAAAATGTTCACACTTCGTGTAAACTGCGAAACGAACCCTTGATGACGAAAAATAAATTATATATCCCAATGTTAATATAAAAGTTAATATTTTCAGTTGTACGGGATGTAACAGTGTTGTAAGCCTATGCTGGCAGCTTATATTACGTCATAACCTCTGCAGCACGAGATGGTGTGCCGACCCGCAACACTGAGCATAGAGGTGTTCGCTCTGACAAGGCACTGACCACGTGGTACCTGAATTGAAACTATGTTGTCGGTGTGATAGCATGAATGTGCACCGCAGAAAGTTCGGTTTACCATCAGAAAGCTTGGCGGCTGTAACATTGTAGAAATTTACTTCATTTCGATCTCCGTTTTGGGTACACTCAACAAAGGGGCGGCGGGCGGGGCTTTGAGCACAGTGTCGATTGTTGGCGGTACTGAGGTAAGGTGGAATAGGGTGTTCCAGGCTATCTAAAACGGAAGTGAAAAAGAACAAACTCACTGATT
>NW_026267305.1:417333-431659 GCF_000697945.3 Frankliniella occidentalis | reverse complement strand
AAATAAGAGCCCTACTGTGCACGCGGTTCGCACGTGTTGTGCACAGGACCACTTTATCACGGGAAAAGCTAGGTTTAATGCAATTTTATACCGTTGTCACTAAGTGCCCCGACCTCTGTCACTAACTGCCCCGGGCCGGGGTACATAGTGACAAATGCAGGGCTCCAGTTCAAGCCAATTTGTTGGCACACTGGCTCGAAACTCATCGAACCACCACCTGCATTACCTCGGCAAAGGTTGCAAGTAACTATCTAAGCTTTTGTGCTCTACATTTGGCCGAAAATAAGCGAAATAAGCTCGATTTCCAAAAAGTGTCACTAACTGCCCCACCCTCCCTTACATCTACCTTGTAATGGCCTCACAGTCTGCTCCCTCGGGTATGCAGATGATATAGTGATCGTAAACAAAGAAGCCGCCCAACTCCAAGAGAGCCTAGATGTGGCTAACAGCGTAGCTGAATGGATGGGCCTTTTATTTAAACCTGCCAAGTGAGCAACACTTCATATCAAAAACAAAACGGCCAGGCAGACCACATTTAAAATCAACGGTACTGACATCTGCGCCTTAAACGAAAAGGAAACCTACCAGCACCTTGGGGTACCAACTGGTTTCAAGGCAGACCAGACCCCCAAAGTTGCTATTGAAAGAATAACGGCAGAAGCCCACGACGTCATGGGCTCCCTTCTGGCCCCATGGCAGAAGCTTGCCGCACTAAGAACCCTCATCATCCCACAGCTCGACTTCTCACTGAGATCAGCGACTGTGATGAAAAAGATTTCCAGCAACTGGACAAAATGCTCAAAAAAGAAATAAAAGCAACAATGCATCTACCTCAAAGAGCCTCTGCAGAGATTGTGTCCCTACCACCATCCTGGGGTGGGGCAGGGATACTGCCCATATCAGACCTAATCGATCTCTGCATCATTAGCCATGCCTTCAGACTACTGACGAGTCCAGACCCAGTAATTGAGAAACTAGCCCTGCACTGTCTCACAGCTGCAGTGCACAGAAAAGTTCTCAGCCCCGACAACAACACCATCGCCGCCTACCTATCGGGCTCCAGAGAGAACGGGCTCCACAGGGACGGCGGCGACTTCGGGCACCTCTGGTCTGCAGCCCGCACTGCCAGTAACAAGATCAAGAAACTCCTCCCAGGCTTCGACTGGGGATCGAGTGAAGAGAGAAGCTCTTTTGAAATCAAAATTCCCGGGGACGTCTCCCCGACCATCATTGACAGTGCGGGAAGAAAAGTGATCAGTAAAAACATGAGGCTAGCCGCCCAAAGGAGCTACCTCAAGAAACTCACTTCAAATCCAGACCAAGGTAGGGTCTTTGGCACTACAAGCGCCTGCCCCACCTCCAACTTCTTCATGTCTACCTTCAAATACATCAGGTTCTGCGACTGGCGAACAATTTACCGATTGAGACTGAATGTGCCCTCCCTAAACGCCTGCAGGAAATGGGATAAGCATGGCAATAAGAAGTGCAGGCGGTGTGGTCAACACGATGAAACAACAGCCCCTGAGCTTAACCACTGTCTGCCAGCCATGCCCCACATCACTGCGAGGCACAATTCGGTCCTCAAACGCCTCTCAGACCTTGCAACGAAGTTCAATCCGAACTTTGAAACCAGGCGCGATCTAATACCATCCCCTGGCAAGAGCTTCAGATGACACCAACACCAGGCCTGGACCAGCTCAGGCCAGACCTGGTACTCATCAACAAAGAAGCCAAAATTGCAATGATCATTGATGTCACCATACCTTATGAAGGTGCCCAAGACTGCTTTCGGCGTGCCCACCAAGTCAAAGAAGATAAATACAACCCGATTATAAAAACCTTCGAAGACAACGGTTGGGCCGCCTCCCTTGACACCTTCAGCATAGGTACACTGGGCTCCTGGTCTCCCAGAAACAACAAGATCCTGGAGTCACTAAATTCAACTAAATTTTATTCTAAGATTTTTTCCCACCTTTGTGTAGCTGACATCCTTAAATATGCCAGGAACATTTATGTTACCCACGTTACTGGCATACTTCAAACTTAGGTCAAACAAATGTTCAAAAAATTAGGCTTCAATAGTCCTACTACCACAACAGCAAAGGTATGTTAATAGTCTGCTGTTTGCACTTATCAAACCTTGTCATTAAGACAAAGCAAATCACAAAGCATCTTCTTCATCATCCACAAGATGATCATCCTCATCAGGCTGCTTGTCAGCATTACGAGGCTTGATCACTACACATATTTTCTCAATGTACTTGACAAAACTATCATCTTGTCTATACAGGAGCAATGTACTTCATGGCCAGCGGCACTATGGTCTTGGCATCACGCTTGTCTACTTTGGCAAGGACAACATTTGTTTGAGCCACGCTCCACTCCACCAAACACCCACTGCCGCCCAACACGAGTCTTCCCCTTGTGGTACTTCTCCTTCGAAAACAATTATTCGTGTATCTCAACAATCTTTCCTGGCCCACCAATCTGACAAGTAAGTACACTCAACAGCATTTTGGTAAAGCTGAAATGCAGAAGAATGCATGGAACCAGAAAACGGAAGTCACCATGATGTTACATCAGTGACTTCCGTTTTCTTCTTCCCCGCATTCTTTTGCATTTGTAGCTTTACCGGAATGCTTTATTCTCGTAGCACATTCACGGCATAAGTTTAACCAATCAACCGCAGTGTGCTCAGATACTTCTAGTTCCCTTATGACTTGCTTGCGAGTGAACTTCTGAGAGCACATGTAAGTCAGCATTAAAGCCTTTGGCATCCTTCTGCAAGGACATCTTCGAACGCTCAAACCACGAACCGCAACAAACACTTCGCGTCGTCTTGCACTTCCTCTTGGCACAACGCCACATGTACCCATTCGTCAATTTGGTCTTCCTTCCCAACTTCTTATCGCCATTTCAAACGGCGCACACATAACCCTCTGACAGCTAACCAATTCCTTGCAACCACTTCAAATAATCCAAATCAGACAATGCTTCAATTTCCGGACATTCATTCCACGTTCCATCTCCTAACTATAACACTGTCAACTCCAACGCGAAGCAAAATCACTTATAACGTACTTACCAACATGATTCCTACTTTATAGAACTATTCTACGCCCCCCCATCCGCCACCAACAGCCAGGAGCCCACTTCAACATTGCAGGTTGGCACCCCTGACGCTAGTCTTCCAAACAGCCTACAATTGAGAGATTGGAGGCCTATTATACAATTACACCGATTACTTTTTAAACGAAAACTACAAATTGCAGGGGAACGGACAAGATACCATCTACTTCAGAAAGAATTGGACTATAATTTGATGTATATTACAGCAGCATAACCCTCCGGGAACATGCCCTTTCTTCGACATGAAACAGACGGGTATACTACTTGGTGGCGTACACGATTTCGGCCTGACGGAGAGACCTTAGCTTTATATACAGGCGCGTCGCAGCGTAACAGTGCTTCGTAAGATATCGCGAAGCCTACGCGAGACGTGGTCTGCACTCTGAAAAAATCAGTGTAAAATTTTGTAACATTGATATGAAGTATTTTCAGTAACAAGATTACAAAATTTTGTAACAAACGAGGTTACAAATTTTCTGAACTACGGATTACAAATATTTGCTTCATGATAAAATTAGTAGTATTTTCTCATTGCCCTTCCGGAAGGTCACATCAGTTACCTCTGCAACAGAAGAGGTAAAGAAGGGCGGGCTAAAAAAGCGTAAAAATGCATTTTTGCATTGAACATGTTCAACCCTGCATGCTGAGTCGAAGTGACGGGAAGGTGACGGGCCTGGCCTATCTTTGTGCACATTTTTGCGCTTCCCAACTCGGGTGTCAGCGCGGCAGGCCAAGTTAGATGTATGCCAGGCCCGTCGCAGCGCAACAGTGTTTTGTGAGATATCGCGAAGCCTGTTACGCGAGACGTGGTCTGGCGTACATCTACCTTGTGTAGGTTAGGAATTAGTCTTTAGTAAGTTAATGTTCAATGATAAGTTTTAAGGAATATATGAAGTAGAATAAACTAATACATGAAATGTATTGGAACCAATATTTGGAGTAAATGAAACTGGTTCGTTGGAAAGTTACAACCGCAACGTGACCTACCATACTTTGGTTATGTTTGAGGTTTGGTTCTGGTTTCATTCGGGTGTGTTTCCAAACGAGGTATTTTACGAATAAGAAGAACAGAAGGAATCCCGGCTTTTGGACCATAACAAGTCGCAGGCCACTGGTGCCTAACGACACGGTTTCTCGTGTACCAGATTTTTGAGGTTTTCAGCTTTAATTAAAATGATATAGAACAGTAATTACTTCTTTTCAGTTTTAGCGGAGATACGCGAGAAACCGTGCGCTTGGTCATGACTTTGTTATGGTCCGGGAGCAGACGTCGGCCGGGATTCCTCCTGTTCTTCTTATTCGTAAAATACCTCATTGAGTTTGGAAAAGAAAAGTGATGATTGAGAACCGCTGTGGCTTAGACTTATATGTTGTTTGTGTTCCTTTTCTGTTGTGAAAAAAGTATTTCCCAGACAAAGATAATTTTTATTGACAGTAACTAAGTACTAGGGATTTGATGTGCTTTTTACTTGTATGCCATGTGATTTTAATAATTTAAGTAAGTCTTAATTATGCTGACTTGTGTTAGTATTTCAATACTGTCCAATGTAGAATTGTTAGTTTTGATCACAATCTTTTAATTGTGAATCTTTTCGAAGAAAAAAAAAACATGGTCAATCGCCTTAAAGAACACTATTCGAGCGCAAATATCACTCATTACAGCGGTAAATGCACCTTTTGTCCAAGCTGCGTCTTAAATTGCCCCACGCTTGTACTCAATAATAAACATGTGTTCATTCCAGTATAACGGTTTTTTTTTAAATGTTACTACAACCTCTGCATAATATTGCACATTTTACAATTTTGGGTTGCAGAATAATGCATATTTTCGACTTTTTGGTCGCATTTATGCGGTTTTTTGTTGTCAATTTCGGGCGCACTATTTGCGCACAATTGCATCACGTGGGAAGCATAATGTTGCCTTTTTTCAGCACATTATTTAAGCCCGTTTAAAAAAGATTTACCCCAAGAAGTTGCCGAAATCAGCCCGAAAGAGCCCCGGAGGCCACGGGCAGTCCCGCACTTTGTCCGAAGCCATGCCGGACTGTCCCAAATTCAGTCCGTCGCGTCTCCGGGTCACCCCGTGATCAGCCCGGCCCTGGGTGTCGGGGAAACCGAAATCTGCCCGAGGACCTCCCGGCGCCCGGGCAACCCCAGAATCTGCCCCATGTGCCGGAAAACCCGGAAACAGCCCGGCTTAAGACCGTCGCGGACAGGTCGCTGGTTGTCTGAACATAATATGGACAGGAATATTTCACGTCAAGATTAATAAAACTTATATACTTTTAAGTTATAACAGCAAAATATCAGAGGCATTCTCTATCTTTAAACAAACAAACGAATTATTTGCACTATTTTGTACATGGCACAATCTGACTTATAAAATTTCGTATAAATTCGTGTACGAAATCTTGGATTATTTTGCAAAAAACTGTACGTAAGAACGCAAGATTTTTGTACTTAACTTTTACGTGCGCATAGACATACGTAACTATGTGTCAAATATGACAAAATAATTTAATGTGCATAACACAACTTCATCGGTATAACTTCCTTTTATTGCAACAAAGTCCAACGTCTTCATTTAATCGTTCAGAACACGTCATTTTTTTATGTTGAAGGTCGTTCGGCATATCCTTAACAGAGCCCAGTACATAAGCGAAGGCATTTCCCGAAAACCGCGTCGCGATGCGCCAAACGGTTCGCTGTGAAAGGCATCATTTCTGTAAAGACTGCGCATCTAGTTGAAGGACCCTTCCTGAGGCATCTCCTCTCAGCCGTCACCGTGGCTCAGTTGGAAAGAGCGTCAGTCAAAAGAACAGAAACCCGTAGGGTAGGGGATCGAATACCGCTTGTTTCCCTTTTTATGTGACCGTTGGGTGGGCTCGGGCATCCCCGAAAACAGTCCGAAGGCGCCTCCGGGCATACCCAGAAACTTTCGGTTTTTGTCACTTCTGGGGTGTGTTTCAGGGCTGCCCGCTAGGTACTTCGGAATAACCCGAAAAGAGCCCGCCCGTCCGGGCTGTTCCGGGGGCTGATCATTTTTAAACGGGAGGGTTTGGAAAAGCATAAAGTGCACATCCCTATCCGGAAGCACCAGTTCAACGCATTCGACTTTGGTAGTGGAGGCTCCAAGAAGCGGAGGCGCGACCAGCAACACAACACGCTGCAGCCGCTAGGATTGGTCCTGGGGGGCAGGTGTAATCCATTACACCGAGGGGTGTGGAACTGGTCAAAATAGTGTACACATGATTGTGTCCAGACAATCATTGTTCCAGATTGTGTTTGATTGTTTCTGATTGTCACATTTTTGGGTAAATATTGGGACGTAATTTTAAAAATTGTGTCATGATAGTGTCCGATTGTGTTTGATTGCTTCCGATTGTGTGTGCACACTCACATCATGATTGTGTCGATTGTGTTTAATTGTGTGATTGTTTCTGATTGTGTGTGATTGCTTCTAATTGCAATTAGACCACCTTCTCCTGCTACGCTACGGTGGTGAAGTACTAGCCTGACCGTTCTAAGCTGAGCCGGGGTGGCCGGCTGGAGGGGTAGACGCCCCGGGACGCAGGTAGGCGCGTTAGGCACGTTAGTTGACTCTCATCCAACCGCCGAGCTGCGGCGCCCGGTCGGGGTTTTAGATTACGGTACGACTTTTGCTTCAGCCGCTACCCCCGGGAAAGGCCTTCCACTATTAAACTGACGAGGACGAGATCGTGGGCTGGAGGCAGAGTGTGCAGTGCAGAAGTGAATTCAGGGACCGCAGGAGTGTCACCGGCCAGAGTTCACTGGGAAGGAAACAAGCAGGCCCGCCCTTCCGCCAAACGAAGTTGCCAGCTTCGCTTCGCTGCGCCGTTAACTCCGTTCGGCAGGGGCCGGGCCTGCTTGGCCTGCCGGCGGCGATGGTCAGGCCTGCGGCCCGACCATTTCTGTCAAGCGATTTGCTGAATTACATAATCAGAAGATGTAACGGGCCTTCGGCCCGCAAAGCCCGTCGTCCTTAAAAATTGCCCCGTAGACACGAGAAAGGGATGTAACGGTGAAGCACCGCGACTACAACCCACCCTTCTGCTTAGTAAACGTTTTTTGGGGTTGGAGGGGAGGGAGTTTCGTACCTCTTTTGCGGTTTTGGGCCTTCTTCAACAACTTATTGTTCACTACAGCAATTTTAAGCTTATTTTTGTCAAAAAAAGACCCTAAACGGTTAGGGATAGAGCCAAACGGACGAAATTTTCGTCCTAAGGCTTCTACTTTGATGAGGTACCCCCTAGGAGATCATAAAACATTATTTTTTTCTAATTTTTTTGACCTTCCCAATTTTCTTTGATATCCCCTTTTAGCCCTTTAGGGGTGGTTGCTAGGATTTGCCGTAGGCGTTTCGTTTTCTAGGAGTGAACCTTAAGATACCCTGAAAATTTGAAGTCTGTAGCACATCTCCTTCTAGTGGAACAGACAGACAGGCAGCCAGACACACAGACACACACGAGGTCGTTTGTATAAGCCCGCTAGATAGCTTTTCTAAAGCAGAAGGGCGGGCTATAAACCCGCTGAACAGGGGTGCGTGACAGGGAAGCTCTCGGGAAGTCAGTCGTGCCGAACGAGCGGGTGTGGAGGTTCGTTTGTTGTAGCAATACGCATTAGAATACACGTGTTCAAAGTAAACCGTACCACAGTACTCAATACCCGGTGAACCCCCAGAAAGTACAGTCACAACAGGACCAGAGTGGCCGAAGCGGTTAGGCCCCAACAGATTTGGGCGTGAGCAGAAAATAATAAAAGGGGCTGAAGTGCTCCGGCCTTGCAATTTTAGAAAAAATTACATGGACGGCCAAAATTACACGAATCTATGTAAACTGAGGCGCCAGTGAAGTTAACAGAACGGGCGCCGCTCACTGAAGGTGGGTGCATAGCACACATGAAAGATAAAAAGTTAAGGTAGGCAAAAGGTAGGCATACACAAGGTAGGCAAAATGCCAGGTAGCCCGAAATAAAAACATGGCATAAAGTAGGAAGTAATTTCAATCAACAAAGTTTATGTCACGTGGAGGGCATATCACGATCCCCTCCGCCCCACCGGCCTCGTTCAGTACTTTTTCCCTACTAGGTGGCGTGGGAGGGGGTGCTGGTGGTGATGACGTGATTCAAGCCGGCTAGCTCTAGGCACTCAGCGGTCGGGGAGTACTTGGCGACCTTGGCGGCACTCGCCTGCTGAAGGGCTCCCCACCCGTTCTCTAATGGGCACACCACGTCGAGAATGACGGCCTGCTTGGCTGCGTGGTTGAGGAGCAGGACGTCTGGGCGGAGAAGGCCGAGGGACTCGGGGACCGTGGCTGCAAGTTCAGGTGTCATTAAATTAGTGAATGGTACAACATCGTCGACTCTTACTTCAACTCCTTGCAGACGGCCCCCGTGGGCCAAGGCTTCCAGAAGATGCTCCAGGACTGCATTGTGGCGGCGTGTGATGGCCCCATCGACGGCAGGCAGTGGCAGAGTACGTGGGCCGTCGTCTCGGCGTGTTGCCCGCAGCGTCGACAGAGGCGAGAGGCGGGGGCGGCAGATGTCCAGCGTCGGCAGCCGCACAGGGGAAGGACTCCAAGTCGCGCTCGGTGGACGAAGCGCCAGTCGGCGAACCGGGTATTCCTGCCGTAGGTGAGAAAGTGGTTTGAGTGAGGGCTGGCAGCAATCACACGAAATACCTTTCCTTGGTCCGGCTTCCTTTGGAGTGCGGCCCGGTAGGCCGACTGCGCAGCCTGGCGGATGACCCTGACCACAGTGACCACATTGTCGTTACCGACCAGCATGGCCCAGTATCGTCAACAATACTAAGCCATAGCCTTTTTAGAATAATTGGCTGAGCGATTAGCGAAGCCTATTACTCCAGTGATGATCAAAAAGTTTCGTGTCTGTCTGTCTGTGTGTTTGTCTGTCGTCACGATACCTCGAGAACGAATTGAGTTAGCAACCTGGGATTTTCACGGTCGTTTTGTTTTAAAAAAGACAGATCAAGTTCGAAGAAGAGCATTATAGCTCAAAAATTGGATTTTTAAAAAAACAAAAACCACAGGTCCCAAAAATAATGTTTTTAAAAATATTTTTTTACATTTTCCTAAGGGGTAACTCATCAAAGTAGAGCCCTTAGGGCAAAACTTTCGTCCGTTTGGCTCTATCTTCAACCATTTAGGCACCACATGGAGTTTTTGACGAAAATAAGAGAAAAAATGTACAACCCTGCATTCTTAGTCGAAGTGACGGGAAGTTGACAAGCCGAAGGCCCGAATCTTTGTGTACATTTTTGCGCTTCCCGACTCGGGTGTCAGCGCCGCAGGCCTAGGTAGATGTTTGCCAGGCGCGTCGCAGCGTCGATGGTCACCAATGGCCACATTGCAGTCACCAGCCAGCATGACCCAGTACCAGAATGTAGTCATTCTGGCAAGTCAAGTAACAATACTGGGTCGTCCTGAAATGGGCAGCGTTGCTCGTGGTTCACAATGACCACGTTGTGACCCTCAGCCGGGCCGGCCTGACCACATTGTGGTCATGCACTGTTTAAAATATTAATTTAAATCTCAACAAACACTTTTTCCAGATTGATAAATGAAACGTTAATTCATGAAACGATATGGCTGTATCATCTGCTTCCACGTTAGCGCGAGCTCAGGTTTTTTTCTAAGTACAATGGTCATGCCTCCACCTCTCCTTTTATGAGATGTTATCATCCTTCTGTGGGTGTTAACCAACGTGGTAGCGTGGCTGAACACAACATTCATTTTTTTTCTGATGGGAAGTTGGATTGTGTGCCCTTGGCACCCATGGGACTGGGCCGGCCCCTCATGGTGGTCACCATATGGACAAAGTGAGCAGCCTACACAAGTTGTTGCATTACGATCCACACTCGGCCAGAATAAGCTTCTTACTACATCAACAAAACCACATTTCACACGGAAACCATCAAGTGTAACTAACTGACTTTCAAGTCTTCAGGTGAGCGCAGAAGCCACTAGCGCTCCCCCTCCCCTCGATTGCCGTGCTACCAACCTACTACCACCAAACTGCGAATTCAAATTAAACGATCGCTTATTTCAAACATCTTCTATCAAACTTCTAAACTAAACTCGATACGACCGGATTTATACTGATGCTTCGTGCGCAGTTTGGAATCAATAAGGTATTCCGTAGAACGGTTAAAGAAGAGCAGCACGAATAACAAGGTGGCCCGTGATTCGTCGCCCGGTCTCCCCCTCCACTTGAGCGACGAATCACAGGTCCCTTTGTTATTCGTGCTGTTCTTCTTTTCCAGTTCTCCGGAATACCTTATTGAAGTTTCCGTCTTGGAGAAACGTGTGTGATTACAGATAGACAGACAGACACACAACCGCTGAGTTCCCTGCACCTCACGAAAGCAAAGGCTTCGCTAACGCTCAGCCAATAGGCCTAACAATGACAAAATGAGTGATTTTAGCGGTTTAAGGAACAAGAAGAAGTTCCAAGATGGCCGCCACGGACCACAACAAACTTTCAACTGTTTTCCCGAGCAGCCGCTCGCGCTCGGGAGCCCCAATAACGTACCGAATGGTATATCGCGTCTGTTGGAGTCAAACTTGGTTTTGTTTGAATCTGAAAAACGTGAAAAACACTATGAAAACGACATCGGACCTTTAATAATATTATTTGGTGTTAATCTATGAAAATAATAGTTCATGTTCACAATTTTAACAAACTAGCACCATATCTTATTAACGAACCTGAAAAATTCGTCACGTATGTTCAAATGCTATTTTATGTGTTCCCCTCTTTCTTCCGATCAAAATGATACCAAATTTGACTCAAATAGGCGCAATATAACGTTGAGCACGGGCGTCTGCTAGCAGCCGCTTCGGGAAAACAGTTTAATGTTTGTTGTGGTCTGTGGCGGCCATCTTGGAACTTCTTCTTGTTCTTCTAACCGCTAAAATCACGCATCTAATGTGTACCTGGGTAGGTGTGACACCGGTATAACCTGTGTTTTCCTGCGCACACAAATCTACTTGTTGCTGCTGAGGCTGCTCCTGAGTTGAACACAGAGGCGATGGAGGAACGTTGCGAGGTAGTATTTTCTTTGCAAAGTTCCTGGGGGACTGGAAAATTTATAATGATTATTTAGCTACTCAAGCATTTTACATTATATTGCCAACAACGTCAGTGACTGTGTTAACCAACTTACATCACAGGCAATCGGATTAGGGTTCTTTTGTTGGTCCACGACCACCAACAAAATGACATGAACAAATGAAAACATTGGCTGATATTTTTCTTGGAGTTCCCTGGAACTTACAAGCCCTCAGCCACACACGACACTGGAAGTGATCTGAAGGTAGCTAGTGCAGTTTGCACCCGTGTGTTTTGGGTGAATGGCGAGGAAGACACGTGATGTACGAACACAATCTAACCATCTGCATTGAAAAAGAATACTGATCAATATTTTTGTCCTCAAATAAAAACAATATTGACATGATATGGTATTGTATTACGTGAGAAAGCAAGTAGAAATGACTCAGGAAAACTGAACGATAAAATAGATGTAAAAGCGTTAAATTTTAAGAATGAAAAGAGAGCAAAAAGACCATTATGCAGCCTTATTACGATGAAATATAAAGTCCATTTCGTAAACGGAGCGAAAAGCATTGATTGCAGTAGAAGTACATTGACAACCATAGCCTAACAACCATATTTCAGACCATTTTAATCATATAAAACATTTACAGACACCTTAAATTAAGAAAATAATCACATTAACGGATTCCTGAGACTCTCACCTTTAAAATGATGTTGAACACGATACACTTTCTTTAAGAAAAAGCAAAGATACGCGCGAGAAACGCTGCTATCCCGTACAAAACAGATTGTCTTAGAGCGAGATTACTCATATATATTTTGCAGTTAAAATTGTGACCGTGAACAGACCACGGGCAGATTGCTGTACTCCTCGTTGGGGACTAAATTCAGACTGCGATCATCCAAGCACACAGAACTTCATAGGAAGTAATAACAAACTTGAACAAGACTCTATGAGCGTAAGGAACGTGATACAGTTAACACGAAACAAACTGAGGGACAAACCTGCATTGATTACTTGGCGATGACTAGAACTTTGTGCTTAAACCGATCGACGAGCCGGTTAAAACGTAACCCTTTAACACACGAGGTTTGCAAGACGATGGACAAGTTAACAAGACAATAACAGAGACGGCGGACACGATGCTAAAGCGAAACTTGAAAATGTACACTGCACGGCAGATTAACTTGAATGAGTGGGCTGCCGTCCATGGATGCCTTACTATTCATGATGAACTTGACGGATGAAGTGGGCGTACAATCCCCCAGGCTCATGGCGGCGTCATCGTCGTCCTCTGCTCGTACTCCTCCACATCCTAACGTCCCAAAAAATTGATTGGCCGCGGTGCCTTCGTTGGTGATCCTCGTCGCCAATGTGAAATCCGCGGTGGGACAGAGCTGGAGTAGTTATTTGGAGTATCGGAGGGCCGATGAGGGAGTGGAGAGAGGAGATGTAAATGGTTTAACAGTCAGGTATAAAATGATTTATTTGAATAGTAACAAGAAACAGGTAAACACTGTATGCGCCATACAAGGCGGTGGAGGCTGCGCTGCGACGCGCCTGGCGCACATATAGCTGGGCCTGAACTTGGTATCCACGACCACTAGGGTGTTTCAAAAAAATTGACACATGCTTGAGTGGACTTTATTCGCAAGTTCATGACTCGATCTGAATCTGTGTCAAATTTGAGCGCGGATGGTTCCCCTCATCGGACAGGTCTGAAATTTGGCACAGATTTATATCGAGGCCCGAACTTTCCAATAAAGCCTATTCAAGTATTTATTATGTCATTTTTTTTTCAAACACCCTAACAAGCACTGTCGAAGGAGTAGTTGTAGGGAAACTAGAATTAATGATTAACTTAAGGAAAATATAGGTAAGCTACTTGCTTGGGCTCTCGGGCAATTGACTGGGCAACACGTCAGCTCGATACGCACCGTATGTGGGACACATACGGACAACGTACGGACGAGAGGGGGAACCGCGCTGTACAAGACACCGGGGTACGACGCTCTCGTACCTAGCGTGTCACCGTAGCTCATTGGTAGAGTCACGGGTTCCGAAGCCGAAGGTCCGAGGTTCAACTCCCAGCGGTGGCAGTCCACTTTCAACAGTCAAGTAAGTAGGAAATAGGTAAATAAAACACGAGGGAGGGTTAAACCGAAAATCGAAACAAGAATAACTGGGTCAAAGGTCAAAATTTTCCCAAATTTTCTTTTTGAAATATATAGGGCACACATACGGACTGCATTTGCTTCACCGGGATAAAGTTGGCCAGGAAAAATCCTCCCGGTGCTTCACCGCACTACGTACAAACTTCGCCCGATTCACATACAAATCACATACAATTATGATTCGTGCATGATGCATACGTCTGGTATACGTCGTCGGCCGTATACGTCACTGTATACGGGACATATACTGACGAAAAATCACGGGTGGCTTTCCCGTGTAATTGGTAATTTTGTTTTAAACGGTCTCTGACATTAGCATGCGATGAACGGAAGCCAGACAAACATCTCCTGCCTGTGACAAAGGTCAAACCAATAAAACCAAATTTTATTCTTCCCAAATGTTGCAGGGTGTAACCGTACAGGATCGGATTGGTGCATTAGGAGCGAATAATTCAACAGAACGTCACTATACTCTACAGAAACACCAATGGCTTTGCGTACGGTCTTAATTATGTTGACGATTCAAAGCTGGTCGCGGTCCGAACCAGTAGCGGTAAGAATTCAACCGACAAAATAAAAAAATCCGTCGAACAGGCTAGTTTGTACCACCAGTGCGGTGGATTATGTAGACCATCCACTACCACTTGTTAGCAGGGTGATTCTCAGCAAACACGCCATTTACGTTCCGCGGCCATGCGCCCATCACAACTATGTGATGTGGTTTGTAATGATTTTATACCACCCAGGTACTTACAATCATTGGCTGAGCGATTAGCGAAGTGATGATCAAAAGTTTCGCGTCTGTCTGTGTGTCTGTCATCACAATAACTCGACAACGAATTGAGCTAGCGATCTGGGATTTTCAGGGTCGTTTTGAGTCATAAATAAAAAGACAGACCGAGTTCGAAGAAGCGCATTCTAGCTCAAA
>NW_026267305.1:406217-413134 GCF_000697945.3 Frankliniella occidentalis | reverse complement strand
TCTCAATTTGACCATGACAATCATGGTTTTTTTACCCTGGGTAGTCACACACGGCTGTAAGGTCACTCAAACTGATGATGATGACGTTGAGATTTGAACCCGGAACCTTTGTGTTACGAACCTGGAGCCTTGACCATTCAGCTACCGTAACACAACAACGTGAAAAAGACAAAATGATCTATTAAATCGTTAAAAAGGCTTCATGTCACAGAATCGTAAAGGGAGTAATACTTAAACCACACATTACGGGTCGACCCACACCATCTTTTGGGCTTACGGGTCCCCTAGATTATCTAGTATCACTAAAACGTTGATTGGCTGAGCGATTAGCGAAGCCCATTACTCACTGACCGAAAAAGTTTCATTCTGTTTGTTTGTCTGCCTGTCCGCACGATAATTCGAGAAAAAATTGAGCTAGCAATCTGGGAATTCCATGGTCGTTTTGTATCATAAAAAGACAGATCGAGTTCGAAGATGAGTATTCTAGCTCTCAAAAATTGACTTTAAAAAAAAATCAAAAACCACAGGTAACAATATATATCTTTTTTCCAAATATTTTTTTCTTTTCTCCTTAAGGCCTTACATTACAGTTAGCCCCTAGTTTTAAACTTGTTGTTTCTGGTTATTTTTATGAGTTAAAACGAGCCAGGTGATCAAAACTAGGTAATAATAATTATGTAGGTAGGTTCCTTTTTAAACAAATCAACCAAAAAATAAGTTCCGGTAACTTTGGGTTTGTAAAGGAACTACACTTTTAATACTTGAGTCATTTTTCCCAATTATCACTTTAACGCGCAAGATTTCAGATCCTCAGCTGCGTTTGGCTGGTGCACCTAGGAACGGCGGGGCACGGGTTAGGTGAGACCCTATGAACCCTACTTCTCAGCTGCTAAGGTGAATCCAGTGTCACAGCAAGTTCGTACCCATGTTGTGTTAAATATTGCTTAGTTCCCAGTATTATGACCTGAGTTTTAGCTACATTCAATGTTAGATTATGATCAAGATATTCACACACCTGTTGGTGGACTATTTTTTCCAATGCTTTACTCAGGGTACACAGGTTGCTGACTGGACGGTAGTCCTTTGGTTCCGAAGGATTCTTAACTTTAGGTAGAGGTAAAATAATAGCCTTCTTCCAAATGGTAGGGAAAACGCTGTTCTGCAGGCTATAATTAAATATATGATCTAGCACAGGTAATATAACAGGTAAACACAGCTTGATAAAAGTAACAGGAATGAGATCAACACCCTTACCATTTTACTTAATGGAGTTAATAGCTTTTACAATGTTTTTTAAGGAAGAGCATATTTATAGTGAAATTTATCATTGATGTCTCGTTGTGGCATAGCAGTAGAGTATTTTTCAATGCATGTTTGACGGAGCGAATTGGCAGTTTCGAATATGTTTTTATAGCGGACATCGGGGGGGCCCCGCCCCATACTAAGAGAAAAACTCCAGGTAGCGCTGACGCAATGGCGGTGAAAATTCAAATTATTTCAAAAGCGCCTGTCAGCTAAGCCAAACACTCTACAGGCGTGTAATGTGGGCGGTCTACCTGGCATCGCCACAGGCGCAAATACCCTTTCTAGCCCGCCCTTCTGCTTTGAAAAAGCTATCCAGCGGGCTTATGCAAACGACCTCGTGTGTGTGTGTCTGTCTGTCTGTCTGTTCCACTAGAAGGAGATGTGCTAGAGACTTCAAATTTTCAGGGTATCTTAAGGTTCACTCCTAGAAAACAAAACGCCTACGGCAAATCCTGGCAACCAACCCTAAGGGGCTGAAAAGGGGTATCAAAGAAAAGGGGGTAGGTCAAAAAAGTCAGAAAAAAATATTTTTTTTATGAGCTCCTAAGGGGTAACTCGTCAAAGTAGAGCCCTTTGGGCGAAAATTTCGTCCATTTGGCTCTATCTCTAACCGTTTAGGCGCTAGAGGGTCTTGTTTGACGAAAATAAGTTAAATATTGCTGTAGTGAACAATTAAATGTAA
Organism: Frankliniella occidentalis; assembly: GCF_000697945.3. Classification (NCBI taxonomy): domain Eukaryota; kingdom Metazoa; phylum Arthropoda; class Insecta; order Thysanoptera; family Thripidae; genus Frankliniella; species Frankliniella occidentalis. Next base: position 411,147 of record NW_026267305.1, on the reverse strand, counting down.
AAGAAGGCCCAAAACCGCAAAAGAGGTCCCCCCACCCCAAAAAACGTTTTCTAAGCAGAAGGGTGGGTTGTAGTCGCGGTGTTTAACCGTTACATCCCTTTCTCGTGTCTACGGGGCAAATTTTAAGGACGACGGGCTTTGCGGGCCGAAGGCCCGTCACATCATTTGATTATGTTCTACAGCAAATCGCGTGACAGAAATGGTCGGGCCGCAGGCCCGACCATCGCCGCCGGCAGGCCAAGCAGGCCCGGCCCCTGCCGAACAGAGTTGCCGGCGCAGCGAAGCGAAGCTGGCAACTTCCATGTGCCAGAGAGAGAGGGGGTACCGAAGAAAACAGGAAAGGCCAAAAAAGTTGGAGAAAATAATTTTTTTTATGATCTCTTAAGGGGTAACTCGTGAAAGTAGAGCCCTCTGGGCGAAAATTGAGTCCGTTTTGCTCCATCTCTAACCGTTTACGCGCTAGAGGGTCTTTTTAGACGAATTTAAGCTAAAAGTTGCCATAGTGAGCAATAAGTTGAAGAAAAAGGCCTAAAAACTGCAAAATAGAAAGGAAACTCTCCCCACCCCCACCCCAAAAAACGTTTTCTAAGCAGAAGGGTGGGTTGTAGTCGCGGTGCTTCACCGTTACATCCCTTTCTCGAGTCTTTGGGGCAAACTCAAAGATGACGGATTTAAGCGGGACGAAGGCCTGCTACATCAGTCGATCATGTTCTTCAGCAAATCGCGTGACAGAAATGGTCGGGCCGCAGGCCCGACCATCGCCGCCGGCAGGCCAAGCAGGCCTGGCCCCTGCCGAACGGAGTTGCCGGCGGAGCGAAGCGGAGCTGGCAACTTCGTTTGGCGGAAGGGTGGGCCTGCTTGTTGATACGGGCTAATGTCGGGCCAGGCGGCAGTCTCTCATGGCGGCAGGCGGCAGTCGTCTGCGGATGACGCTACGGGCCGCTATGGACCACTATGGGTCGCGCCCGCCCTGGCAGCACGCCCGGCCTGCCCCGACATGGGTGTAAATTTGAGCTTCGTTTTTAGAAACCAAAAGTCGTATCACCTTGCGGCAAAAAGAAATTTAGAGTTTAAGGTTAGGCGGAAAATCGGCCCGCTTTGTGTAGGTTGATAGCTCGTCTCCTAGCATGACAAAATACGGCCTGAAAAAGCACATGTGATCTCGAAAAACAGGCCATTTTCCCAAACGGCCCTTTAATCACATAACGAACTGTACCGTTGTAATCCTCATCCTTTCACCTTTATTTTGATGTAAGGGTCGATGTACTTTGCATCAATTAAACACCCAAAAAGGCAATTTCAGTTTATGCTGACATAAGATAGGGTGGGGGGCAGTGTGTAACAGACCCCCGTATTTCGAATATGGCACGTTCGGAACCAAATGTAAATGTTTGTATCCAATCTTTTCTTTTGCGTCCGATTTATCATTTTTTTTCATGGTTTGACTTTTATAGCCAAATTCCAAAATCTGTTACACACTGCCCCTACTCTCCCTTTCGCTCCGCCCGACCGCGGCGGCGCGCTTCAGCTCCAGTACTCAGCGATCCTTGCGGCCGAAAGTGGCGGTCGCCATCCTTATTTCAATATTTCTGACCCCTCGGAAATATTTCCGAAATGTTTCGGAAACACTTCCAATTTTTCCGGGAAATATTTCCGACCCCGAAACTCTAGCACGGAGCCCTGCCCCGGGCGACCCACATTAGAAAGGGAAAGGGTCGAGGGGGTTTTCACTTCTGAAATACCGTGTACACCAAATGAGGTATTTCACAGGTATTTCGCATGAAATACACCAAAATATGCCGAAATATGCTCCAAAACGGTGAACTTTTCCTGAGAAATACCGGCGAAATACCGGCAAAATACACGTATTACGAAATACACGGTAAAAAAAGTTTCTTGTATTTCAAGACCCTGTCTTGGATCTTATGGAGAGCGCCAATGGCATCCAAGACCGAGTCTTGAAATACAAGAATCTTTTTTTACCGTGTACCGTGTACAACGAAATGTCGAGTGAAAACCCCCTCGGAAAGGGTGCTACAAAAGAAAATGGTTATGCTGCAATCTAAAAATACTTCGATTTCTTCTTTATTTTTGCAGGGGCCGTATGATGTTTTTATTGATCAATGGACCGAGTGTCCTAAAGGGTTGGTCGACCCCTTTTTCCCGGTGAAGACTCGATTAGTCAGAAACCGTCATAACCACAATGACATGTTTTTATTTGCCAACTACACAATCAATGAACGTCTTGATGATAGCTCGTCCGTAAGTACATTTGTAAATGGTATAACTCTGTAGACCCACGATTCTTTCCTCCGTTTATTAGCCATACTTCTACCATACATTAGTTTCCCTCCTCGGACAATTCACCTGTCATCTGACTAAAGTGTGTATGCCAAAAGATTCAAATTTTACTGGGTGCAAAGCGTATTAGTGACACTGATACAATGACATATTACACCGACAAGCGATTAATTACTGGCCACACAAATACTTTTACTGCGGAATTGGACTTAAATCTAACAGTTCATAAGAGAGAGTGGCATGCTAACGCGTCCTAAGAAAACAGTAAATTCGCGCAATAAGGCTCAACAAAGTCCGATCCGCTTTCGGCTGCGCTCTGTCTCGATGTCGGGCATTTATTTAAGGGTGGTTAAAAGTTAAAAAACTGATTTTCGGCATATAATCGACTCAGACTCAATGTAGTTTTTGGCCTTCTACAGATGGCCATGGTATAAGTGGGTAGAGTTCCATCTCCTTTTAGACACTGAACTATAAGACAACAATAGATTGTAGGTATAGAGGCATCTTTTTTGTCCCGACACTTGTAGCGCAGAGATAAGTTCATCGTTTAACTTAAAAGTTTGCGCGTAAACAAAGATTTTTCATTACATTTTTCGGGAAAAAATGTTTAAGAATTTTTTTTAAAGAAAATTAAAGGTGATATGTTTATCACAACTCTTTCTTTTACGTAATATATCAAACCCCCTGTGTCGATCTATACTCCTTTTGATTCTGATTCTAAAACGTTAAAGGAGTGTTTTATCCCAATACTGTTGGAGAAATCATGCGCGCACACTTTGAAGTAAAACGTTCACTCCTTCCTCGACTCCTTCGCTCCTCCTTGGCCACGTGACTAGAGGATCAAAACGTTTCGTTCCTGGTCACTTGCCGGCACACAACAGCAAGAGAGAGCGGTGGGGGGGGGGGGGGCGTCAGTGTGACGTCACGATATTCTTTCTTCTTCCCAACACACCCGCACGCACGCATGCATCCACGTGCGCACTGTGCGCAACTGCGTTTGCAGCTGCGTTCGTGACCATCTGCGTGCTTGTCGCGTGCGTGCACCGATGCGTGTGTGTCGCGTGCGCGCGCAGATGCGCACGCACGCACGAACACTTACGCACGCACACAGATGCGCACACACGCACGTAGACGCACGGACGCAGAGGCACAGACATGCACCCTTATGAGACAGGTCACAGTTGGCCGCACCCAGAAAACCGTTGAGTCCACAGAACCAAATTCAAAACAGACGAAATTATAGCTCTGGGGACCAAAATTTATGCGTGGCGATGAAATAATTCAGTCTACATGACTTACTTTGATTGGTGCGACTATTTTTAGTTAAAAATCGGTTTACTAAATTTTAGTCGGTTTAAGGAATTAAATTTTGTTTCTTCCAACCCTGATTTAGTTGTATCAACTAAATGTTTCTCTGGGTGCGTGTTGGGACTTTCCCCGTAGGACCGATACGTTTTTTACACGTTCTTTACCATCCCACTTTACCTTAGGTAGGATGAACGAGTATTGTTCTCAGTGCGGTGCCACGCTTTTTCTGTTCCTGCTATCATCTCAGAACATACAACACCTACAGACATGGCAATAGTAAGTGCTACTGTACAGCGGGGACGCTCGTCTAAATTAAAGCCATGAACCTTTATTTAGGTTAAATAGTATAACTTTGAGCTGTTATGTTGAATATTTGAACTTTTATATTCATACGTTTTAAGTCGCTACCGAAGCATTTTAAAGAGAGTCTACTTAACAGATCCTCCTAAAAAATTGCAAGTCCCGTGACGGTGGAAGGAGTACGTAGGGTTATGGCGGCGCCATTTGTGCTGCCACCTGTGGACGGACATGGTAACTACTTCACAGTGAGCGCGCGGCGGGCGTTTTAAATGTACCTTTTATCGCCACGGAAAACCCTTCATCACCCTCAACACACACTTCTTTTACTCTGAGATGAAAGTACGAACTGATTTCGAAGAACTACAGTGGTTTAGTTAAAGAACGAGTTTCCTACTTAGCACAAAATTCATTTTGTGTTCATACTTTCCCTTGTTGTCCTTTGACGTTGCCAAAAGAACGGAACTATATTTTACTCCCACGCACAAAAATGTTGGAATCGAAACGCAGATTTACTCTAGTGAGTTTTCCTCAGTTTTGTTCTTTGTTTAGTTCTGTTCCTTCGAATAGTTCCGATGGAACGGAGCTATGAAGTCTCGCACCGTTTCGATTAATGTAATTCCTATTTTCCATCCCTGGGACAAAATCAAATTAAAGGTTACGTTTCGCAGATCGTTTCTAACGTACAACGCTTAACGCCCAATACGCCATGGAGCTGGTAGGGGCACCGCCTGAGTTCTGCTCTAGAAAGGGATCGCTTGCTGACATTCCTCTTCTAGCAGCGTTTGCCCCAGGGTAATGGTTAGTTTTTAGGCTACAGGACTACTAATTTAAATGTTCCGAGTTCAACTCCACTTAAAGCTTTGGAAAAATTTGTTGGCTGAGCGATTAGCGAAGCCTATTACTCCGTCTGCTCGGAAAAAACTTTTTCTGTCTGTGTGTCTGTGTATCTGTCCGCACGAAAACTCGAAAACGAATTGAGCGAGCGACCTGGGATTTTCAGGGTCGTTTTGTATCATAAAAA
>NW_026267305.1:405263-406167 GCF_000697945.3 Frankliniella occidentalis | reverse complement strand
GCGTAACAGTGTTTCGTGAGGTATCGCGAAGCCTGTTACGCGAGACGTGGTCTGGCGTACATCTACCTTGTTATGTAAAAATCAACGTTTTAGTGATACAAGATAATCTAGCGACCCTTTAGCCCAAAAGAGGGTGTGGTTCGACCCGTAATGAGTGGTTTCAGTATTACTCCCTTTACAATTCTGTGATATGGAGCCTTTTTTACGATTTAATAGACCTTTTTTTTTCTTTTTCACGTTGTTTTCGCCACGAAATGACCCATAGCGCAAAAAAAGGTACAAGATAGAGCAAAACGGACGAAATTTTCGCCCATAGGGTTCTACTTTCACGAGTTACCTCTTAGGAGCCCATAAAAACTTTGTTGAAAAAGAGAAATTTTTTGCAACCTGTGGTTTTTGATTTTTTTTTAAAGTCAATTTTTGAGCTAGAATGCTCATCTTCGAACTCGATCTGTCTTTTTATGATACAAAACGACCCTAAAATTCCCAGACCGCTCTTTCAATTCTTTCTCGAGTTATCGCGCGGACAGACAAACAGACAAACAGAATGAAACTTTTCCGGTCAGTGGAGTAATTAATGGGCTTCGCTAATCGCTCAGCCAACTATTTCCTAACAACCCGTGATATCTTTTACATAAATGTAACATACATGTGCACACATGTATGTCGCCTACGCTTTGAGCTTGTATGTGCCATACATGGCACTTGTATGGTGACATATATGTGACAGCAATACATGTGACATATACATGTCACAAGCGCATGGGAATAAAAGAATAAAAAGAAGAACAAAAAATTAAATAAGTATTTTTTTGTTAATGTTAGGCTTTAATCGATATTTGTTTCAACTCTCTACCCTGGGTAAAAAAACCATGGGGCTGTCCATGAGCCATGGACATAAATT
>NW_026267305.1:400816-405213 GCF_000697945.3 Frankliniella occidentalis | reverse complement strand
TTTATATCCAAAAGAATACAATTTTTTGTATCATGGATGCTGAAAAAACTGCATATCCAAATTACAAATTTTTGTATTAATTTTTTTTAGAGTGACGGAGTACCTTTCCTGGGTCCGGCTTTTTTTGGAGTGCGGCCCGGTAGGCCGACTGCGCAGCCTGGCGGATGACCCTGATGAGTTGCTGCGAGACTCGGAGTTCACTATGGTGACCCGTCCATCAGCCGGGACGTGGAGCTCTAAGGTGTTCTTGGCCTCCGAGAAGCCCCAGCGGAGGCCGGGCATCAGCTTGCCTAGGAGCTGAGTTGCCCTCCACGCAGTTGACCGCACTGAAGCGATGTCGCCTCCGTCTCTGGACCACGCGCCGTCACTGCCACCTGACAGATAGGCCGCATCCTCCGCACAGCACGCCGGTGTGTTGCGGCCCGGCTTGCGTCGGACCACCAGGCACAGGCTCGCCGCGGCGTCTTCCGCGACGACCGGGTCCGGGCAGCTAGCAGCTGAGCAGACGGAAGGCATGGGCGAGCGACGAGATGTCCGCCGTAATGGAGAGGGGCACCAGCCCGGCGCTCCCCCACGACGGAGGAAGGTAGACCAGCTCGGCAGACGCGCGCGTGGGGATGTCCAGGACGGTCTTGGCGAACTTCTTAATCTCCTTCTCAAGTCCCTCCAAGTCCTTCTTGGGCACCCTGGCGGTAAGAAAGCTGTAATGTAAGCGACTGGTGATAAATGTCCTTACCGCTTGCAGCTTCTGCCAGGGCGCCAGGAGACTGGTTGCTATGCTCTTGACATCCACGGCGCAGGTCTTTATGACGCCCACCGGGCTTTGGTCCACCTTCCATCCCGTCGGCACGCCCAGATGTTGGTAGGACTCTCCCTCACGGAGGGCCGGCATGGCGACCCCGGAGATGGGGAATGGGGTCGGCTGGACTCGGCGTTCTTTGACGTGCAGCGACGCTCACTTGGCTGGCTTGAAGGCTAGGCCAATCCAGTCGGCGACGTCGCCGCACAGGTTGAGCAGCTGTTGCAGGCCCTCCGGTGGGGAAGAGATCAGAGCTATGTTCAATTAAGCCAACGCTTGACGCATGCTCCCGCAAGCGTTGCGAACGTTTGGCGGAGCGCGCTCGGGCGTGTCCAGCTCATTCCATGCCTCACTCCGCTGCTGACTCCAGTAAATCTGCTGGAGGTAAAACTGGAGCGCAATGGAAGGGAATAGATTGCTACAGATAGCTGCAGATCTGCATGCCGTACCGCAAGTAGCTGCGCAACACTAAAAACGTTCCAGACGCAATGTTCCAATTATTGGCCAGTCAACTGAAGGATAAACATGGCTACAATTGTAACTTATTTTAAGTCAAAGAAAAGTTAAGAAACTTATTCCGTAACTGCAAAAAAGGTCTAGGAAGTGGCACCAATTGGGAAAACTACTGGTCAATGGGATATATTTACGACGATCCTATTGTTGAAGGAGATGTAACTCTAGCACCAGAGGGCAAGTGCATCGTCTTCAAATAGGCCCTATCAATTTTGGACATTGCCTTTCTGATTGTTGTGTATCTTTTCAAGGTTTCAATCCTGCACTCACAAAAATGTTTTCTTGCCCCAATCCCAAAAATATTCTTGACTCAATTTTACTTGGGACGAGAATAATTTTCTCGAGTGAAGACGATTTTTCTCGTTCGAAGAAACATGGTTTTCTTCTCACAAGAAGAAAATATTCTTGATACATTCTGCTCAGCCCAAGAAAATAATATGCTTGTGCTTATGCTAGGCCGGGCGGGCGTGGGTGGAGGGGGGACGGACGGATTAGGGTGGAGCGCGCGAGAGGACCGGGCTACCTGAGGTACAAAGGCAGCGCTGGTGACACGGTCACGCATGTGGCTTCATAGCTCAAACGGTTACTGCTTACGCTTCAGCGCTGAGTTGACACGAGCAGGGTTCGAATCCCCGCAGTGCCAATTGAAGGCGTGAGTTGCATTAAGGAGAATCGAACCAGCTGTCACTACCGTCATAACCCACTGTGAGACAGAGTTCAAGACTGTCTCCGGGGGCACTATTTCACTTATTACAGCCAAGACTAAATATTCTTGGGATAAGAAAATAATTCTTGAAGTAAGATTTTTATGGAGGATTGACACAAGAAAAAAATATTCTTGGGCCAAGAATACGAATTCTTGTAGGAGTGACAAGAATAAAATATTCTTGGCTCAAGTAGATTTCGGTTGCGGCAAGAAAACATTTTTGTGAGTGTGATGCCACTGAGGCATTCAGTCATCCCATTGCCCCTCTACCTGTCACTAGTACAGTTGGCTCGGACATTCAACCCCAGTCCAGCTTGTCATATCTTTCAGAGACCCATTTAAGTCCTGCCCTGTTGGCAGCAGGCAGTGTCCCTAGTCCTTCTTTTGCTACCCCAGCTATTGGTGGATCGTGTTCTCCACCAACCAATAGTGAATTCCTCAATCTTCTATCATCATGAGTGTATATACTGAATTTTGTTTTTGATAAACGTTTGTGAAATCTTTTAGATTCTTATTCGATGACTTTTCAACTGTGGTTAATTATTCTTGTTACAGCTGTGAGTGTCCTAAATAACTTCTCAGTGGGGCGCCGCGGGGGTCCTCTTCCATGGCGGGCTTGGCGTGAGGGCAACGCTAGCTCCTTGGTGATGTCCTTGATGTGGAGTTGAAACTCGGGCCATGTCGATTTCCCAAGTTTTTTGAGCCAAGCCGACTGCCAGGCAGACGGCTTGCGGGACTCGGAGAGGAGCTCAGGCTGTTCTACCGAGGCTCTGGTGTTGGTGTCCTCGGTAGCGGGCTGGTTTGGGTGACCGTCCCGCGGAAACTAGCAGGCGGGCTTGGTGGTGACCTGGGTGAACGTGGTCCCAACCTGGGCGACGGTCCGGCGTCGTGCGGCTCCCCTTCGCGGGGCAGGAGGGGAGAGCCCCCCTGGTCCGGAGTGCTGGGGAAGTCGCAGCTGGCGCCGGGCCTGGTAGGCAAGCCTGCAGGGCTTGGTGAGGCGGGCTGCCTGAGTCTTCGCGCGGGCCTCGCAGCAGCGGGTCCGGGGCTCACATCAGCAGGACGGCCGGTGGGGTCAGCTCAGGCGAGTCGGGTGTCTGCGGCGGTGGGCAGCGTTCCTTGCTTGGGCGGCGGCAGACCGGGCGCTTAGCAGACGGGGACTCGACCCGGGAGAGTCCAACGATGGAGAGGGGGGGCCCCTGCGGGCTGCTTGATTGGCCACCCGGATGACACGCCGCTGTAGGTCATCTTCTGAGAGGGCGCTCACGCCGGGGGCTCGCGGTGTTCATCATGCCAATGCTTGTTGGCCTCCTTGCAGATGTACGGCTTGACTGCTGTCGAGTAGAGGGTGTCGCAGCAGACGAAGATGGTAGACCAATCTCCGACGTTTCGATGCTTGCTTCTAAGGTGGCGCTGCAGACGGGCCAAGGCCATTTCTTGCCGCGTGTGATTCTCCTCCTCGCAGACATGGCTGGAGTTGATCCCGCCTTCCGGTTGTTGTACCCAGAGAACTGGCATCTTGATGGGCGGGGCTTCGTGAGGCGAAGCGCCAAAGCGACGGAGAACTTGGAGATAGGTTTGGGTGTATTTTAGAGAGTCTTAGTTGAAAGTGTGACCACCTGATCGCTGCTCGGCGGTTTGGCAAAAATCACTGCCACGGTTGCTTACCTACCACCCGGCAACCCAAAGGGTGTGGGTCCGAGGGCGAAAGCTCAACTATATTGCCGGTTTATTGATCAATAAATTTTACAGACAGGTAAGAGTATTTGGTTTAACATACAATAGAGTGCAGGTTTGCAGTCAATAAAAGCAGGATTTAAGCCCTGGTGGCAAGAATAATAGAAATGATGCATGAGCATTTGAACATTTTAAAAAACCCCGTAGGGCATAAAAGTTTTAAAAATTGGAAAATAAAATGCATGGAAAAATTAGTGCAGCCTACCGAAAGAATGCAAACAAAGGGGCCAGAGGGGCCGAAGCGGTTAAGCCCCAACAAATTTGGGCGTGAGCAGATATATATTCAAAAGGAGCGAAGTGCCCCGGCCTTGCAATAAAAAAAAAACATAGACGGCGAAAATTACAAGATTCTATATAATCTGAGGCACCAATTAGTTTAACAAAACGGGCGCCGCTCACTGAAATAAGTGCAGAGCACACATGAAGATAAAAAAGTTAGGGTAGGCAAAAAGCAGCACAAGGTAGGCAAAAAGCCAAGCAGCCCAAGAATAATAACAAGGCATGGATGAGGTGGCAATTTCAAACAAAGTTTAAGTCACGGGGAGGGCATCACGATCGCGATCACGATCCGCCCCCCCGGCCTCGTTCAGTACTTTTCCCAATTCCCGGGTAAAAATGGTTTGTATACAAATTTTATAAAATGTT
>NW_026267305.1:394276-400766 GCF_000697945.3 Frankliniella occidentalis | reverse complement strand
AAATCCAATTTTTGAGCTAGAATGCTCTTCTTCGAACTCGATCTGTCTTTTTATGATACAAAACGACCCGGAAAATCCCAGGTCGCTAGCTCAATTTGTTCTCGAGTTATCGTGCGTACAGACAAACACACAGACAGACAAACAGACGCGAAACTTTATGATCATCATTGGAGTAATAGGCTTCGCTAATCGCTCAGCCAAAAAGGCCCGCTGTTGAACCGCTAGATCCGAGATCTACGCAGTTCAGCCGCTTGATCCGAGGTCCACGCAGTTCTATCCCTGTAGCGAAGAACTGCGCGGATCTCGGATCAAGCGGCTGAACTGGGTGGATCTCCGATCTAGTGGTTGAACTACGTGCCTTTTATTCCAAGGTGTCGGATTGTTTTCTCATCTCCTCTGCTTGTACTAAATAGATATTCTGCGTTTACAGATGCGACTAGAGTTTGGATCGTGGAGCTCTGGCGGTGGGTGGAAAGAAAACGCTTTTATTATGAAATTTCAAAGGTTGTGTAGCACTCTAAATAATTTAGCACCAAGAACCCTGCAAGCCTTAGAGCGTAGTCTGAGTAACAGTAAAAAAGTTAGTCCTGCTACATGTCCGTGGAACCCGGTACGTATTCACATTCTGAAAATGTTGTTCGGATTTCGTGCAGATTCACTTTTGACCTCTTCCCGAAATTCTCACGGAACTTCGTTTTCTATTCTTGAGTTGATTCACATAATATGCCGTAATACGGGCTAATGTCACTTGTCCCTAATGCAAAGCACGCATGACGCCCAGCCGCTGGCGAAAGCACGCACGGCGGAACGCCGCTGGCGAAACCACGCACAGCCAGCGCCGTTGGTGAAACCACGCAAGTGCACTTTTTGGTGATTTTTGGAGACATATACCGTTGGAAAGAGGAAATCATGCTCTTCTTTCAGAATATGAAGATATCTCAATTTTTTTCAAAAATGCACTTCCGTGGTTTCGCCAGTGGCTGTGCGCTGTGCGTGGTTTCACCAGCGCCGCTGCGCTGTGCGTGGTTTCACCAGCGGCGCTGCGCTGTGCGTGGTTTCACTAGCGGCGCTGCGCTGTGCGTGGTTTCGCCAGCGGCGTTCCGCCGTGCGTGCTTCCGCCAGCAGCTGAGCGTCGTGCGTGCTTTGCATTAGGGACAAGCGATGTGGACCACCTTTGTTGGTGGCGACTGTGACCACGATGAACAATAAACTATTGATTCGGCTCCTAGTAAAGACAGTGCGCCTCAAACAGGAGCAGTAAGAGGGTGGTCCACATTATCCCCGGTCCCCCGGTTTAAGGGAGCAGACCTGTAAGAGTTTGCAAGCATTGTCAGTACATAAAAACTACACTCCGCATCGCTTTAGGATTAAAGTTGCATTAACAGCAAAGGTAGACGCTAATTTTGCCGTCGTGCCAGTACGCACACTCTCCGGGAACATGCCGACCTTCGCCTTCAACTGGAACGACCCAGTCCCTCTCAGTGTGCACGATTGTGCTGCAACGGATTAGTCTGAGACTGTCAACAAAATTGCTACACTGTAAAAAATTCTATAGTAGATTTCCTGTAAATGTCTATAACGCTATTAACACACACGTATATGAATTTTCCCATACACGCATGTCGGAGTTCCACCATGCATGACTAGTAATCCTCCCATACAAGTATAGGAATTTTCCTATACACCGTTGTAGCGGTTTTCTTTACATGTATAGGAAATTTTCTACACACCAGATGCATTTTAAAATAGAAAAACGTTTTTCTCTTCCTTCTTCCGCGGTTTCCTCCCAGTTTCCGGTAATTACGTGTAAGTAAGCATTGAAGTTATGATGAAATACCTTACCAGACGAAGAGTTGACCCTCGGACTTCTGGCATGCGATCCGGTCACGCTTACGCTGACCACTCGACCACGGGGCCTTGTTGGGAGGACTGCCCCACTATCCCCAGGTCATCCCAGAGCCACGCGGCCGGCCCTCGCTGGGACTGGGTCAGCCAGGGCCAGATGTGGCGGCGGTCAGCGCGCGCGCGGCGCCGGGGCAGGGCCACGACACTTAAAGATTTCCGGTCGTATAACTTTTGAGCCGCGCCTACATGTGGCTACCCCCGAAATTCATCACTTGAGCCGCGCTGGTCGGGGGCTGGTCCCTAAGCGAGCAATCACGGACGCTCTGCCACCCCAGGGCGAGTCGGGCAAACAGTCATCATCTTAAGCCGTGCTTGTTGGGTGTTGGCTAAGACTGGCTAAAGTACAGACTAATTATATTATTCATAGTAAATATTCATATTAAACTGAAGTTTAATTCAATTTCCACTTTCGCCTTTGAAATCCCTATGCTGATCTTGTGTCGTTCTTGTCGGGACCTTATAACGGTCTGAACAACTATGTGGTTTTGGGTTTGTTTTTAAACGAAACAAACCCTAGTAGCACAAAACTGTCTTACGACAGTCGGACAACAGTAGAAAAAAAATTCTATCGGTATACTACCTTTTTTCCTCGAAACGAAAATCGTTATCGGCCATCTATCGCAATAAAAACGAAAAACCACTGTTGTGAGTTCAATCAGGAATCGATAAAAATACAACAGAATTGTAGATGGTTTAAATTTGATAGACCATCGACAATCGTCTGACTATGGAAAAGCCACTAACCTCCCACCCTCCAACTTACGTAAGTAAACACGCAAATCATTCCAAATATCACTTTCGTTCCTTTTAATCGGACAACACTCGGTTCGACTCGGTTCGACTATCTGACATTTTAATCACTGCTGAGAAGGTATTAAAGTCTTTGGGTGAGCGCAGAAGCCACTTGCGCTCCCCCACCCCTCGAGTGCCGTGCTGCCAACCTACTACCACCAAACTACGAATTCAAATTCAACGATCGCTTATTTCAAACATCTTATATCAAACTTCTAAACCAAACTCGATACGGCCGGACTTATACTGATGCTTCGTGCGCAGTTTTAAGTTACTTGAAGTTGCCGTCTGTGAGCAACGTGAGTAATTACAGACAGAAAAACAGACAGACACACGAACAAAGAGTTCCCTGCACCTTGTGATGACAGCGGATGACAGCAAAGGCTTCGCTAACGCTCAGCTAATGATTAACAATTACTTTACCCTAGATTTTTTTAATTCGGATCGTCTATTTGTTGTTTTGTTTTTAAAAATACAACATCCTAGCGTTAGCTCAAGTGACCACACTCTCATTTCCTTATTGATGTGCTTTCCACTTGTAACGGTGAATTTTGTGCAAATGTAATACGTAATACGGATTACACATCATTAGCAATTTGGATAAAGTACTCCGTTTTATGGATAATTTGATCTGTATTGCAAACACGCCTTCATCTGTAAAATATGGACCTTACATGGCATCTTTGCTACATGGATCAATCCAATTATCTGGACAATTGAATCCGTATCACAGATGATTTGTTATTTATAATACATATGCACAAATTTCTCCTAAGCGAGTCTGAAAGAAAATGAGAGTGCATTGTTTATTTTAAGCTGTTTTTTGTTTTTAGGAAACTTATCAAATTACGAACTTCTCGACTCTCGAAGTAAAATCCACCATCCCTGCACTGTTTTACGGGAAATGGAGAATTAATCTCATCATCTTTAACCCAAAAACCCAAGTGGCCCTCGCTTGTTTCAGAGTGTATGCTCGCACTACACCAAAAATGCCCTTCGTGAAAACTTCTAACTAGCAGTGATGGTTTTGTTGTTTCATTATGCTGACTTGACACTTCTTACAAATACGAATGTATGTTTTCTCCGGCCCCTTCTAATGAAGTCCTTTCTATTTGTGAGCGTCTCAACAAAGCATCGCCTTTAAAAAAAAAAAAAATTACCAGTTTATACCAGCAGTGGGGGCTAAGATGAGAAGGTCGGAGAAAGTAACCGAAGTTCTCTGGTAAAGGCTGGTTCGATGTTGAGCAAGAAGTGTTTATTGCTAACACAGTCAACAGGCGACGCAGTAATAATCGCAGATGTCAGGAGCAGTCAGCATGAGAGGGCACAGTACAGGGAATAAAGTGATACACAGATGGACGAAGCAGTGCTTATTTACAACATTCCTACTTGCCATTTGCGTCACCCGACGATCACGACTCTACTCAGAATTATTTTAAATTTATAACTCTACGGCAATTCCAGCCGTGACGAACGGACGTACTCTAGTGATGTTCAAGTTCAAAACATTTAGCGTCTGTCTGATTGTCTGCGTGTGTGTCTGTCTGTCGTCAGGATAACTCGAGAACAGTTTAAGCTAGGTACGTGAAATTTTACTGGAACTTTGTATCATAACAAGCGGGGCCCGCACTGAAAAAAAAAATACTGTGGTGCTAAGAACAGCTGTAACACACCCAAGACATTTTGCTCTTGGATCGGCTCCCAGAACATGCGTTCTTGGAGCCTGTTCCTGGTGAATGTCGTTGAGGCATGTCGTTGTTATTAATGACTGTGTGTCTGGCGTGACCTCGCGTTGCTGTTACTATTAGTGCATGTGTATTGTCACTCTTGTCGGTGAGGGAAGCCCAAGCGTTCTCACGTTAAGTTAAACTTGGTTCTTTCTACTGAGTCGTTAGACGAAAAGAAGATGTCTTCGACGCATGTACTTACTAAGGAGAGCTGCATGTGCTCCGGTGCTGTGTCGTTGAAGGAGCAACAGCGGGCTTTGGGGAAAACCACTTCTGGCTTAAAACCTTGTGGTAGGCCGACTTACTGATGTCGTAAATATAAAAGTCAAAGTCGTTCAGCTGTGTAGTGGTGTGAAAGCCATGTGTCTCTACACAGTGCTGTTCTGACTACTGCAGATGTCCACAAGCTGTGTCTCAAGGCGTGTAGTAATAGGAAATTTGATGGATGAGATGACTTAAGAAAAATGAAATAAATTTCAATTAATAGAAAAATGTACGTTTTCAATATTTTAGTATCACAGGTTGTGATAAAACTAATACAATTGTTTGATGTACACTACAAATAACATATTCAATCATCAACATGTAGCTTAACAGACTTCTCTCAAACCAGAGGAAATGCAAATAATAATTATCAATCACGATTGAAAACAGATTGCAAGTCAGACAAAATAATTAAAATTGATCACAATAGATCACGCAAAGTAACAAACTTAACGCCATTGTAGGAAGAACAGGGAGCGGGTCAACTAAAGGAAGTATAATCTACACTGTACGTGAAATATTTTTAACTTCTACAAACTGCGGCACACACAGCCAAAGATTTTCAGCGTATGAAAAGAATGCTTCGTTTGTTGAGTTTTGGTTACGAAGTAGACAGCAAAGGTACCTGGCAAAACGATGGTTCAAAGCAAGCTGTCACTCAAACGGGCCGAAGGCCCGTTTTCTGATAGAAGCAATATTGCTGGTTTGTCGATTCAATAAAATTTTACAGACAAGTAGAAATGTTTTGTTTGGCATACACAGGAGTGCAGATTTAGCAATCAATGAGAGCAGGAGTTAAGCCCTGGTGGCAGATTTTATGAAAATGATCCATGAGCATTAAACAATATAAAAAGACCCGTTGGGGCATAAGAGTTGGCAGATAGAGAAAAAAATGCATGAATAAATTAGTGCAAGCCTACCAAAGAAATGCAAACAGGAAGGGCCAGAGTGGCCGAAGCGGTTAGGCCCCAACAGATTTGGGCGTGAGTAGAAAATAACAAAAGGGGCTGAAGTGCCCCGGCCTTGCAATTTGAGAAAAAATTACATGGACGGCCAAAATTACAGGAATCTATGTAAACAGAGGCGCCAATTAAGTTAACAGAACGGGCGCCGCTCACTGAAAGTAAGTGCATAGCACACAGGAAAGATGAAGAGTTAAGGTAGGCAAAAGGAAGCACAAAGAAGGCGCCACGCCAGGTAGCCCGGAATAAAAACAGGGCATAAATGACGGCCTGCTGGATGCGTGGCTGAGTAGGAGGACGTCCGGCGGAGAAGGCGGAGGGACTCGGGGACGGTTCAGGTGTTCAGGTGTCATTAGATTGGAGAATGGTGCATCTTAGTCGACCCTTACTTCTACTCCTTGCAGGCGGCCCCCGTGGGCCAGGGCTTCCAGTAGGTGCCCCAGGACTGCATTGTGGAGGCGTGTGATGGCCCCATCGACGGCAGGCAGTGGCAGAGTACGCGAGCAGTCGTCTCGGCGTGTTGCCCGAAGCGCCGGCAGAGGCGAGAGGCGGAGGCGGCAGGTGTCCAGCGGCGACAGCCGCGCAGGGGAAGGACTCCAAGACGTGCTCTGTGAACGAAGCGCCAGTTGGCGAACCGGTTATTCCTGGCGTAGTTGAGAAAATGGTTTGAGTGAGGGCTGGCAGCAATAACACCACTCTAAAAAAAATTACAGATTTTTGTATCAAATTTGATACAGTTTTCTGTATCCGGGCACTGTGATACAGAAATTCGTAATGATGATACAGAATCTTGTAATATTCTTTTAAAATTTGTAAACAATACAAAATTCTACATTTATT
>NW_026267305.1:385318-388986 GCF_000697945.3 Frankliniella occidentalis | reverse complement strand
ATTTTTATAACATTTTATAAAATTTGTATACAAACCATTTTTACCCGGGTTCAGGTACTTTTTCCCTACTAGGCGGCGCGGGAGGGGGTTCTGGTGGGGATGACGTGATTCAAGTAGATCTCCTTGCTGTGACGGATTGTGGCCGAGACCACGAAGTGGGCGAGGGTGCGGACGTCAGCCCACGACAACCCAAGGTGTTTAAGTACCGGGCTGTTTGACGGGTCCCACGCCCCGAGGGAACCGACGACGAAGGCGTTCAGGGCGCGTGACACTGAGATGAATTTTCGCTCGGAAACTTTATTTAAAAATTTAAATACACTGCATTGTTGTATTTACAAGACTCCAAGGGTACACAGCCTGTTATGTGACCTCGCAGACCGAGAACCCTCGAAGTTGTGTTAGTGACAACGACCATTTTACAAGTGCTAAGTTGTCTACTTCGATAGAAAATCACTAGTTTGGGGGTTGTTTGTAACCCAACGACCTCAACCGAAAAGATCATGTCGTAATATGATGAAAATTGCCTAAAAATCGGGTGAGCCCGGGTGAGCCCAACTTGGCCGTCCTCTCACCACCGTTACAACTCCCCAACCAGGGCGTTCTCGATTGCAAACGACCTTAGTTATTCAGTTCACGTAATATGACCATTCACATTTGGTTCCGGACGTGCCATATTCGAAATACGGAGGTCAGTTACACTGCCCTACCCTCCCTTAGACTTATCCCTTTTTACCTCTAGAACTTAGGTTTTACTTGAATAAGGAGACAAGTCGAGTTGACCCCTTATGAATGATATAGCATTTAGAGATATTTGATAGATAACTCCTTTTGTAAGAAATTGAAGAACTTGCCCCCAAACTCCATTGATTGTTTAGAGGTAACTCGACTTATCTCCCTTTACGCAAATTTTCACGGGAGATACAATACATTTGTAAAATCTAGATAGGGTCGGTATCAAATATTCTACCCTCACCATTTTATCAAGCAGTTGAATAAGAATGAAAAATACATGTTTAGAACTTTTTTGAATTTGTAGCGTAAAACAGTTTTTGGTGTTTCCTGAAAACTTGTGGTTTTGCAGTTATCCCCTTCTCTTCCGCTTCATGGACCATTTCTTTGTCACCCCCTTTCACCCCCTTAGGCACGGTTGACAGGATTTGCCGTAGGTATTTCTTTTTCAGGGGGTGAACCTCAAGGTACCCTGATTTCAGACCTCTATCTAATTTCCTTCCTCTTACACGCACGACGGACGGACGGACACGAGAGCGGTTGCACAAGCCCGCTTTAATGCTTCTTTTTTTAAAGCAGAAGGGCGGGCTAAAAGTCGGGGGCCGGAACCACACTTCCGACTCCACTGCGCACTGCATGGAGAGTTTCCCCGTAAAACCTTCAACTTCTGTTTTATCTCAGTAGTGGCCTGCGTTGTTATCGGGCAACACTGTTATTCAACGAATGTGACGTCACGTTCGTTTCAATGTGATTCGTGTTACATTCGTTTAGATGTTGTGTCACATTCGCTTAAACGTGAATCGGCCAATGCCTGCGCCCATTTGAGCATCAATTCACGGGAAGTCACGTTCAAATGAATGTGACACAATATTCATACGAATGTGACACGTTTCACATTGAAACGAATGTGACGTCACATTCCTTGAATAACAGTGAACTTAAATCGGGAACTTTATGAGATTCGTGCGCTTACCCTAGTGTACAGTAATGTCCCTCTCGAAGCTGGCTCGCTCGAAGCTGAAATTTTGAGACGGATCCTGCTTAAGGGTGGGGGTTTACAACCTGGCGAGCTCGCGCGAGCTCGGGCGACAAAGCATTTACAACTGCCTGATGCCCGAGTCCGCGCCAATACAATAGGTTCGCAACATGTGGCTAACTTTCGGGTCGTCCTCTCGCAGCTGAAATCCGGTCCCGATTTGCCAGCTTCGAAAGGGACATTACTGTAATCTGCCTTTCACGAACAGCACTAATGTGCCGCCTCGGACCATCTGTTCATTTAGCTGGTTCGTTCCTCGCGCGGCTGATGCACCCCATCGCATTAACGCGTCCAACTCAAGCCCACTTGAGCGAGTGAACAGGACAAGTTCAAGCGCCTGGTTCGGACGCAGCCCAAGCGTATCGCGCGACCGTGAAAGAGGCGCCAGCCTGGCGAGGACAGCAATGGGGCTCGGCCAGTTAGGCAGTGGCCTTCGTTGCGCCTGCCTCGGCAAGCTGTGAGGCCAGTGTGGCAGTGTGGCCGCCGCATGCGTCTGGTAAACAACACAATGGTCCTACTGCCATGGATATCGGTGGTGGCCGCGGTGACAGCGGCCCTTGTGGCCTACGTGAAGTGGGCGCAGTCTTACTGGTGGAGACGCGGCGTGGTCCAGGTGAGCAGGGCTGGACAACACGAGATAAAATGGCCGACGGGGTGAGTTCCAGAAGGAAACCCGTCGCACGTAGGCTCGTTTGACTTGGATTTCAGCGTTCATTATGAAAATACTCTGAAAACTCAACAGTGTACGTCCTGCAAAAGAAACAGACCTCTGCTGCGGGCCTACTCAACGTTCCGGCTCAGGCGACAGACGGAAATCGCCGCCCCGTTGCCGCTGTGCCTAAGGATGGGGGTGGGGGCATACACTACTGCACAGCCTGGCTGGCGGTGCAGTAGATAAAGCAGATCCACACCGCTGTGGGACCCGTGTCCCCACTAAATTGCAGCCAGCGGTCGCGCTGCTCTGGCTCTTGGTGTAGGTCGGCTGGCTCGCCTTCGGCTGTGTAGCCGAACGCTACGCGGTGTGCGTGGGCGAGGGAGGGCTTGGGCTAACCGCCCCCTCCGTCAGACGGACTTAAAACCGCGCCTAACACGCGCCCAAGAAAATATTAAAGAACCTAGTCCAGGACTTTTCACTCTGGGTCACGTGTAGATGTGGAGGTATCGCACAGCTTTAATCTCCTTGTTTGATCACCCAGACTCGGCCTCGGCTTCTCGGTGACCTGTGGGACCAGCTAATGCGCAGACGGACGGCAGGGGACGTTATCCAATCGATCTGCAGGTAGGTGAAGAGAGCGGAATGAGGCGATCTCTCCCGGTAAATATTACATCAAAATGAGCCGAGTAGGGAATTAAAGTTTTCAAAATGAGCGGCATATTGTGGCTTTTCGCAGTAAATTCATCATTTTTGGTGGAGGTGGATACCGCTTGGGTTTTCTGGTCTAAAGGCACGTCGTAAAAAAATTTCCACTGCATAACACGCATTTTCACTGATCAGAGACAGTAAAAATCCTTGCAAAATGGATAAGCCTTAAATCTTGACTTTTGAGCGTTATGTCTCTTAAAAAATTGGGCGCAGACAAAACTGAAAGCTCCTACGTGCTCCTCTGTGTTTTTTGCGCATCATACGGATATTTTCAACTATTGGCGTGAATGCACTGCTCTGCGCAGCGCACACTGTAAGAAGTTCTATGGTAGATTTCCTATAAATGTCTCTAAAGCATTACCTATATACATATATAGGAATTTTCGTATACACCGGTAAGGCAATTTGCCTATGCGTGTTAGTATTCTCCTATATTTTCCTATACACCCGATGCCCTTTCAAAAAAGAAAAAGCTCCGTCCAGGAACGTATCGTGAAAGCAGATGATACAAATTTAAGTATTCCTGCCCACTCTATAATA
>NW_026267305.1:383194-385268 GCF_000697945.3 Frankliniella occidentalis | reverse complement strand
CATTGGCATGTGACAAAGTTCCTTCTATTTTGACCGTAGTGGTCCATAACAACGATCCCTACTTTTCACCATGTTGTAATACTACAACAAAACCGTTGGAATGTTTGATAGTAGCCTGATATATCGTAACAGAACCAACAAGTTTGTGTTATTACAAACTTATGGTGCTGGTAGACGTAAATGACCACTGTTTTGACATTAAAAATTGTTTCAGAAAATTTTGTGAATGTTGTTGGATTAAAACATGTTTTGTTTTTTATCAACATTTGTTGCTAGCAAACTTTGCATCAAATGTGTTCTAAATTTTCAACAATTTTTTAACAGTGGTATACCATTGTTGCTGCGGGCAATAACATTACAGTTAGAATGTACAGTTTAGATTATTTCCCATCATCTATTTTAAATGACACAGGTTTAAAACCAAAAGTAACAAAAAATTGCCATAAAATATGTTAAAATCCCACAAATAGCCGTTTGGCCGATAGAGCGCGTAGCGCCGACCCCGACGGCAAGAATTCAACATTACTCTATTGTTTTCGTGTTATGTTCGTTGCTAGTTAAGATACTCCTCACAGACGCAATTGAAGTTATTACAAGGTAGATGTACGCCAGACCACGTCTCGCGTAACAGGCGTCGCGATACCTCACGAAACACTGTTACACTGCGACGCGCCTGGCATCCATCTACCTTGGCCTGCGGCGCTGACACCCGAGTCAGGTAGTGCAAAAATGTGCACAAAGATACGGGCCTCCGGCCCGTCAACGCCCGTCACTTCGACTTATCATGCAGGGTTGTACATTTTAGCAGATGATACCTTACAAACATTTTGACTAAACATAAAGAATATATAAGTAACTTTAAGGTGTCAGCTAGCTTTTACTCTCAATGAGTACAGAGAACCATAAGCGCAGACCAGAAAACAATTTATTTGGCCCTGGGGGAGCCGAGTGAGTGAGTGCCCGAGCGCCCGAGTGTCGCGTCGGTCGCTGCAGGCCCCTGCTCAACAATACTTGGGTCCCACAGCCGCGACTGCATCCCGGTACGCTACCCGTACGCTACCCCCTCCCTCCCCTTTATAATAATGCCTGTCAAAGACGATAAACGAGTGAAACATTTAAAAAATGATGCAAAACCACCACACGAAAAACTAGAAACTAGAAATATTAAAACACAGGTATACTATAGTATTAAATTGGTATCATCTGCTTTCAAGATGGATTCTTGATTTAGATTTTTCGCTTATTTTCGTCAAAAACACCCTATAGCGCCTCAGCGGTTTGAGCTAGAGCAAAATGGACAAAATTTTTGCCAGGAGGGCTCTACTTTGATGAGTTACCACCTAGGACGCCATAAAATAAATATTTTTAAAAAACGTCATATTTGGGACCTGTTGTTTTCTATTTTTAAAAAATCCAATTTTTGAGCTAGAATGCTCATCTTCGAACTCGATCTGTCTTTGTATGATACAAAACGACCCTGAAAATCCCAGGTTGCTCGCTCAATTCGTTTTCGAGTTTTCGTGCGGACAGATACACAGACAGACAGACAGACAGAAAAAGTTTTTTCCGACCAGACGGAGTAATAGGCTTCGCTAATCGCTCAGCCAATAATTCCTTTTGGGGGTATAAAAATGAAGTAGGCATGCGGTTCGGACCCACGCAAAGTGATAGGGGCGAAAGAGGTATAGAGGGAAACAGTATGCTGAATCAGAACAGTGTGGGACCGTCCAGAGGAAGCTGCAACTCGCCAATTTCCGCAAAAACGCAGTTTTTGCGTTAAAAAACGTTAAAAATTCGACCTCTAAATTCAACTTAAAAAATCGGAAAAAAATCGTTTTAGTATCTACTAGTCAGTCCGTTTACTGCGGCAATGTGTCCCGAGCACTTTTTGAAAACAGCATTTTTTTGGGACGGTCTAACGTTAATTGGCTGAGCGATTAGCGAAGCCCATTACTCCACTGACCGGAAAAGTTTCATTCTGTTTGTCTGTTTGTTAGTCTGTCTGTCTGTCCGCACGATAACTCGAGAATGAATTGAGAGAGCGATCTGGGAATTTCAGGGTCGTTTTGTATCA
>NW_026267305.1:379206-380432 GCF_000697945.3 Frankliniella occidentalis | reverse complement strand
TGATTATTTTTATTTAGTCCAGAATTCGTTACTTCTTTTTGAGGACGCCCAGAGCTGGACTCTATTTGCGGCCCATTAGAGTCCCTAAGCGACCCTCTCTGCTTAACGCAATTATGTTTTGACGTTGATTCTTTGTACCGATTTAATGCGTCGCATTGATTTTGATTTTAAACCGGAAGCCTGCAATTACAGGCCAACTAAAATGCTCGTGTTTTGCAGGAAACATGCCAAAGAACCCTTTGTTGGGATTTACAACATAACGACGCCCATTCTCGTCGTGAAAGAGCCAGAGCTCATCAACGAGGTATTGGTGAAAAATTTTAAAAGTTTCGCCAACAATGAAACTGTCATTCCGGAAGGTGCCGATAGAGCTTTCGGCTACAACCCGTTCTTCGCTGCGTCTCACAGGTTTGAATAGCAATGTTTCTTATTATTTCTCTTCCCTACTCCTTAGTTTTGGAAGGTGTCAAATTCTACACAGAAAAAAATTACAATCGGTGCCAAGCTAATCGATTTAGCACGCAAACCGGTTCAAGAAATTGGCCGTTAGGATGTCTCTTTCGGAGGCATCACCCAGACTTCACCGAGGCTATAGCAAGCCACGACTGAACCTGTGCTGGGGCAACTCAGAGACACTTAAAATAGCTGTGCGGCGAGTATCTGCCGCCGCAAAGACTCACTTACCCCTCAGCTGAAGCTAGTGGCCCTAGTCGAATCCGATCCGGGTTCCATCTTGAGCGCAGCCGAGGCACGGGTTGACGCGGTGGCGGCACACTGTTTCTGCGCTGCAACCGTTGCCCCCCCCCCCCTTTCCGCTTCCCAGCCAGCCCATCGTGCGGGGAGGGGGCAGCGGTGCCCAAACTTACAAACCCACGCCAGGTGCCCACTCTGCGCTGCTGATCGCGGGGAGGAGTGGAGAGGGGAGGGGGGATTTTCCCTTCTGGTCGAGACAGTCTCTTCGGGATTGTTGACTGTTTAAAAATTTGTTAGGGCGCTATATTTGTAATTTGTGGTGCATTTCACAAAAAGTGCGTGATCTCAGAACAGGAAAAAAAATGAATTTTTTACCTCGAACTCGGAGGGGGACACGGCGGCGGCGGCGGCGGCGGCGGCGGCGGCGGCGGCGGCGGCGGCGGCGGCGGCGGGAAATAAGATCGGCTGATCCGGGAGAGGACAGGTGCAGTATGATCTCATCGCGGAGGTGACCGGGAGGGGACAGGCCATCC
>NW_026267305.1:376781-377946 GCF_000697945.3 Frankliniella occidentalis | reverse complement strand
ACTAATGCGTTAAAATGAAGTATGTTGTGTACTTGTTCCGTTTTGACCTTCGTTGTAGCTCAATTCACCTCATATCACATTTTTCAAATCGATTATATGATCAAATCTGATTTGGTGGACAGTCGAAAAACGTCCAAAATCACGACTATAATAGCCCGGGCATGTTCCTATTCGAACTTTGAACGTCGGGAGGGTTTGGGCGATTATCATTGAGTGCCTGCCGATATTTTGGCGAAGTATTTCGTTTCCAGCACATATACTTTAGGAATTAAGTCCACTGGACAGCAAATATGGCACTTTTTGTGAAATGCACCTTGTATGCGTGTATCTGGTTGACAAATGCAGGTGGAAAGAGCTGCGTCTTCGACTGTCGCGGGCTTTTAATCCATCCCGCGTGAAGATAGCTTTCAGCGATATGGCTACGAGTGCAGACTGCCTGGCTCACCTCATAGCGGGCAGCGAACCGGGCACCAGCCACAACGGCCTGCTGCTCGCCAAGCGGTACACGGCGCACGTCTCTGCCAGAGTCCTGTTCGGCATTGAGTCGCACAGTCTTGAGGTAGGAGTTGCAGCGACAGCAAGACACGAGAATGTTTATGAAAGGGAATAATAAACACTTCGCACCTTCACCCGCAGATTGGATCCCAGCCAGGTGTATTCTACGAAATGGGGCACAAAATATTCAATTGTGATTTCCTTCAAAATATACGATTAATGGTGTTCATTTACTACCGCCCACTGAGCAAACTAATCGGATACAAGTACGACAGAATTTATATACTGTAGCTGAAGGGCATGCTGAGGCACTGGCATACACGTCTGAAGGAATTTTCTCTTTTACGGTATCTAGCATCGTCAGCGAAAGCATAGTCGATTTTTTCCGAAAATTGATTCGCGATTCTGTGGAGTACCGGCACAGAGAAGGGGTGACACGGGAAGACTTCGTGGAACACGCCGCGAAGACCATCATGGTGGACGGAAAAGTCGGTGAGTATAGCATCGACAGCCACTCGCGTGTGATAGTGGGCGATTTGTGATTGAGAGCGGGTGTAAACTGCTGAAAGCCTTCGAAGCCGGCGAGAATTACCAAAAGTATAGCTGCTTTACAATTACATGTACAATGCAATGCTTTTTCTTATGCCTTCTTCTTTATGCCAGGCATATA
>NW_026267305.1:373280-376666 GCF_000697945.3 Frankliniella occidentalis | reverse complement strand
GTGTGTGTAGCATTGACTTTCAGATGCATTCCAATTGCTATTTGATTACGAAGTGTTCATTCTATTATAATCTTACGAAGAAAAAACTTTGTAAGATTTTAACAGTGCACCTATTAAACAAATGTGTGTGATGTGCTTGGTTGTCCGGTTCAAATCGAACGAATCCTGTTGTGAAAATAAGAAAGGGTAGGGTAATCGTTTAAAATCAAACTATGTTCGACCAAACTGCTTTGCTCCAGCTGAAGACCAGCTCTCGAAATTGGCTGGACAGGCCATCAACTCCTACGTCGAAACGTTCGAAACAAGTGGCATCACCCTTGCATCCGTGCTTCTGATGCTGGCCACGAACCCTGCGCAGCAGGAGAGGGTTCGCGCCGAGCTTAAGGAGAAGCTCAAGCCTGGGGAACCTCTGGAGCACGACGCTGTGGTGGGATTGCCGTTCCTTGAGCAGGTTGTGAATGGTGAGTTTGGCGACAGCTGACGTAACTTCCGCTTATCGCCGACTACCTGTACTAGGACGCTGCAATGTAAACAACCCTCCTGACGTTGTCCTTGCAGAGACCATGCGCCTGTTCCCGTTCTCCGACACCATGCGCAGGATGTGCACGAAGGCCACGACGCTGCGGTCGGCGGAGGGCCCAAGCGTGCTGGTAGAGGAGGGAACAGCCGTGTACATCCCCGTTGAGACGGTACACAGGGACCCCGCCTACTACTCGCATCCTGAAGACTTCTGGCCGGACCACTTCTCACCGGAGGAAAGTGAGGGCCGGCCAAAGAGCGTGTATCTTGGCTTTGGCGATGGCCCTCGGCAGTGCCCGGGTATGAAGTACGGCACCCTGCAGGTCAAGGTTGCCCTGGCGACCGTGCTCCAACGCTTTGAGGTGTTGCCGGGGGAAAAGCAGGTTCTTCCGGTGCAGCGCGACCCAATGGCTGGGCTCCTCAATTACAAGGGTGGAATTTGGCTAAAATTCCGAGCACTTGCTGAATAGGTTAACGTATAAAAAAAGTTACCCCGTTACAACCTCACGAAGCTCTTACTTCGTACTTACGAAGGATTTGGCATTTTGCTTTGTAGGGTTTTAACAGTGTAAAAACCAGAAATATTTGCGTCGATCTTCACTGGTAAAACAAGTGTTCATGTCATTGATGTTTTAGTTGAAGTGTTAGACTTGTTTCCAAAACAACTTTTTTCACAAATCGACCGGGACCGCTCGATTTCTTATTTCAAATAATTCAAAGTTTAACGTCCTTAAACAGTTTTGAGGTGAGACAACGCTAACCCGTGCCGCAAAGCAGTTCTGTTTTGTGTTTTCTCATTAACACTAGAACTACCCGGGTGGAAGGATCTGAAGACGAACTGCAGTCAGAACTCTAGTAATTTCATCATAGCAGTTAAACTGTAGTTAATCTGCAGTTTTTCCCGCTTTGTGGCCCTACGTCCGAAAAAAATGCAGTTAAACTATAGAAACCTATACTTAAACTTTAGTTTAACTACAGTTTAACTACAGTTTTCGACTATAGTACTGAGTGCGGATCTTTACATCCGGGTACCGGGATTTTCGTATACCTAGATCTAGCAGAGAGACCATTTTGACCCCTAGGTACTATTCCGCCGTTTTAGCTGTTATAAGACTGCGGTTTTGGGTACACGACTTCTTATTTCCGATCATTATGACGCTTGATTCAATTTTTGGACCCATGAGGGTGTCTTTGTGGAGGTAGGTACACTGGTACAACAAGCGTTTAATTTTGCACGTCAATTGACGTTCAAGTTCAAGTGTGCATTTTCTCGACACTTTGTGGTGTCTAACTATAATATACGTCAATTGGCGTTTAAACTTTCGACACTTCCGAAAGGTAAAGCAGCTGCACACCGTATGGTTCCCTACTGGCAGCATAGAACTGTGTGTGTCCAAGTGTGCATAATTTACAAAACGTACAAAGTTTGCACACCACGCAAACACGTTTGGTGTGCAAATATTGCACACTTGTTTTACCAGTGTAGGCAACCCACAAAGCAGAAAACGTAACTTTTCAGAAGTTTTACAGCTTTCTTCGCAATTTTTCGTTTAGTTTCGGGAAAATTGGATAGGATTACAATGAAATACAATAAGTCTTAATATTTTAGCATAGCCTGTGTTTATTTCAGTCTGACCAACAACCGTAAACACCGCCAAAAGGTAAGTGATTCTGAAACTTTGTTTCTGTAAATAAAACAGTATACAAATATCATGCAATATCAGTCATATTAGGCCATTCATTAATTTTTTTAACCTCCGTTTGACCATAGAACGCTTTTTCATGCCGACAGGACCGTTGAGAATGCCTCATATGTAATATATAAGAAACACGTGATTTTGTGATGTGCGATTGCTTATCTATGCTGACAGAGGTTCAAAATTGTCAAATGACCAACCGTAAGTCAAAAATTTCCACACAGAACAACAATGACAAGCTTCAGGTTAAAAACCGCTCGTTACAACTATCAAAACCCTCGAAAACTGATACAGGGATCAAAATGACCACTTCGGTAGAGCGAGGTATATGTTATTATGTCTTCGAAAGTTCTTGACGCAAATGCCTGATTTTTCGTGTTAGAGCGTATTTTGGTGACCCATAAAAAGTCAAAAAGTGGCGGGTGGCGGGTCGGAAGAGAAAAAATGATAGTTCGTTTTGGGAGTTCAAAATCAAAAGGGGTAATTTTGACCCCTCCGGTAGTTCTAGTGTTAAAACACGATATTACTAAAACAGCTGCCACTTTGTAACCCTTTGGCCGATTTTGATCTTCTTTGCATGGCAAGTTCGTTTTATACATTGGTAAATTCCTGCAAAGTCCCCCTGCTGTAGGTCTTATACTTAAGGAGATATAGCCATTCAAAGTTTAGGTCAATTTTAGACTTTTCCCACCCCAGGTGATTTGAATTCTATATGATTATATATTTAAACATGTGGTTTATATATGGGTTATATATCATAACATAAATTTATATGTCAATATATATAAAGACATATGGTACCACATGCAATCACATGTAGTGCCATATATGGCTACATGTGGGTCAATATATGGTTATATATTTACCAACATATGATATTATGTGGCCGCATGTGGTATCTTTGAACTGTATGTGGCTATATATGAGAGAATAGAAGCCACATGTCGCATTATATGCGACGATATATAATAATATTTTTATATATGTTTTCTTGTATGCTACGATATGTGACTATGTAAATTGAGTGACTTAACTACAACTCATATGTTACTTCATAAATTTCACATTTATGCCGTAACCCCGACTAAATATTATAACGATTACACCTGTATACTTGTGTCCAGCGGTTTACGCTGTGTGAGGTACTGATGGTTGTTCTACGAAATTTAC